>NW_020837946.1:17825364-18051180 GCF_003676395.1 Aethalodelphis obliquidens | reverse complement strand
TGTGTGTGTGTGTGTGTGTGTGTGTGTGTGTGTGTGTGTGTGTGTGTCGGGCTGTATGGAACTTACCACGGGCAGTCAAGGTAGGGGGGAACACAGAGGATTAGGGTGCAGGGAACCGGGAGGCTGTCACGGGGGGGGTTGGACAGTAGGGAGGGAGGCAGTTGTAGGCAGCAGAAACACCCTGGACTTGAAGCCCAGCCTTGTGTCAGCTGGGAGGCCCTCCGGAAGCACCCGGCTACTTGGAGTTCGTGTCTGCTGGGGCCCGTGTGCCAGCCGTGTAATCTTTCAGCCTCCACGCGAGGAGGTACTACGATTATTAGTCCAGTGACAGTTGAGGACACTGAGGCTTGGGGATGTTAACCAACCTGCCCAGGTCACAAGTGGCAGAGCCAGGACTGAAGCAGTTCCTTGGAATTGGCAGTTCCTTGGAATTGACTCCAGGCAGTTCCTTGGAATTGACTCCAGAACTGATGATATTCTGGAAACAGGGAGGATTAAAGAAACCAGGTGGTAAATGCGAAAGCCCTTTTGGGGCCTTCAGTCAAGGCTGGTTGGGTTCTGTTTAAAAAACTCAGAGTCAGGATCTTTTATGGGGAGTGACACAGGCTTGGGGATGAGAAGAGGCCATGAACCAGGGAGGGGCAGTGGGTCCTCCTGAGGCCTTCCCTGCCTCCCCTGCTCTGGTGTGGCCCTTGTGAGTCTCACCTCACTACCGGTTGTCTGCCAGGTGTCCCGGCTGGAGAGCTTTTGGGCACTCCATGTTGTGTGTCCGGAGCAGCTGACGGCCCTGCTGGCCTGGATCCGGGAGCCCTGGGAGGAGTTATTTTCCATCGGACTTCGAACTGTGACCCAAGAGGCTCTAGACCTTGGCCAGTGAGGCTGCCATGCTGGTCCCGCCCCCGGCCTCAGGAGCCACGGCTACAGATGTTCTCTCTCCAGACTCTGGCTGCGGACTTCTCTGGCCTTTGGGCACTGGTCAGCAAGGCCCCAAATGACCCAAAACTCAGGGGCAGGGTGAGAGGACTGGTCCAGCCTCCAGATGACCTGGCCCGAGGGAACGGGCTGAGTGGTCAGAAGGAGTATTTCTCCTGCACTTTTTCTCAGGTATCAATAAAGTTGTTTCCATTCCGGATGCCATGGGTGCAGTTGGATGTGTCACTCGTGAGGCCTGCTGTTCCCCTACTACTTCTAACAGAAACTGCCCCGCCCATGGCTCTTCCCCAACGGACAGGCCAAGCAGCCTGTTTGAACTGTGAGACCCCATCTTCCAACCCTGCTTTTTGCCCCCTCTGATGGGATCCAGTAGGACTCCTACCTATGGGCACCAGTCCTCAGCCAGCAGCACCTGTCATGAGGCCTGGTGTGGAAATCACTGCCTAACAAAGAGCTGGGACACTCACACTGTCACTCTCCTGAGTTTCAGCTGGGAACTAACGAGACTCTCAGGCCATTGGCAGTGGGAGCTGAATACGAGTGCGACTGGGGAGCGGGTTCGTGGAGCCGAGCTGTGGAGGGAGGGCAGCCACCTGGTGGTTTCCGTTCCTGCCTTCTTGTCAGTACTGCCTCACTCAGCCCAGGGGCCTGGTTGGGTTGACCCCACTCCTCTCCCTGTGTCTCTGGCTGTGGTGATCGGTTCAGGAATTCCCCTGTGGCCCGGTTTGGCCTCTACCAAGGCCCAGTCCTGGCCTTTTGCTGGAGCAGCCGAGAAAGACGCAAGTTTCCCCCAGGAGGGCTGAGAGGACGAGCCTGCAGCTGCTGGCCCTGAGGGGAGGTGGAGCGATGCCGAGACAGGGAGGCAGAGCTGAGAGGTGGGGCAAGCAAGGCCAAGTCTGGGTGGTGTCCGTGGAGTCCTTGGGTCCAGAGTGACCGCAGGCAGATAGCCCTGGAATTTTAGGTTATGTGAGCCAAAGGGGAGCCCCTCCTTTTTTCTGTTCGGCTTAAGCTAATTTGAGCCGAATATGAGCCGCTGAAGGGTCCGAACTACATACACCCCTATTCTGACTTGACCCAGCCTGAGTAGGGATCTGTTTCCTGCACCCAAGAATGAACACAAGGGGAGTAGTGGCTCCCACACGTTCGTGTAGAGAGGTCCTGGTAAAAGGGCTTGGGAAGGGAGCGTGGGGATTCCCGCTGAGCCCCAGAGCCTGGCTCTGGTTGAGTGTGTGTGTGGTTTTGAGAACTAATGGGTGGGCCTTATTTTGGGAGCAGGTACGTGCCAGGCACTGAGTTCAGTGTTGACAGTCTGCTCCACGCAGGGGTCCTGGGAGGTGGTGGCATCTTGTTACAGGTGAGGAAACTGAGGCCTAGAGGAGATGGATGATTTGCCCAAGATCTCGTCAGTAAGGAGACCTGATGAGTCCAGGCTAATATAACTTCAAACCTGCGCTGTCAGCAAACCACTGGGCGCACTGCCTGCCCCTTCACTGCAGTGCGTGGGCCTCTGTGCCAGCCCCGCTTAGAGCGGGATCACTGCGCACTTTATCCTGCGCTGGGGCTCTCTGAATAACCGTACACTTGTCTAGGACGGGGAGGCCCAGATGCACCATATTTGAAGTTTTTCTTTCCTCCAGAGTGTGGTGAGATGTTAGGAGAAGTATTAATTCATGGGTGGTTTTCACCCCTCCCAGCTGACTGGAGAGAACAAGATGCTGGGTCTTGCAGTTTTAAGTGAAAGGGCTAAGCTGTAAGAAGAGATGTGAAAGGGACCTTAACTAGATAAGAGGTCTGGAGCGGGAGAGGGGAGGGTTTTTAGAGAAGAGCATTAGAGGCAGTGTCGGTGCAGCTCCCCTGACGTTGGGGGGCTCTCAGGGCGGCGGGCCCTGTGCCTTGCTCCCTGTTTGGAATTAGGAAGGACAGTGACCTGTCAGATGCTCCCCAGGCCACCGGGGCAGATGGAGATATGGCAGTTGGGAAGGACCTGGAAGAATAGGCTGGTGAATAAAAGCAAAAATAAATAAATGAGACCTAATTAAACTTAAAAGCTTTTGCACAGCAAAGGGAACCATAAACAAAATGAAAAGACAACTCTCAGAATGGGAGAAAATACTTGCAAACGAAGCAACCAACAAGGGATTAATCTCCAAAATATACAAACGGCTCATGCAGCTCAATATCAAAAAACAAACAACCCAATCCAAAAATGGGCAGAAAATCTAAACAGACATTTCTCCAAAGACATACAGTTGGCCAAAAAGCACATGAAAACATGCTCAACATCACTAGTTATTAGAGAAATGCAAATCAAAACTACAATGAGGGGCTTCCCTGGTGGCGCAGTGGTTGAGAGTCCGCCTGCCGTTGCAGGGGACACGGGTTTGTGCCCCGGTCCGGGAAGATCCCACATGCTGCGGAGCGGCTGGGCCCGTGCGCCGTGGCCGCTGAGCCTGCGCGTCTGGAGCCTGTGTTCCGCAACGGGAGAGGCCACGGCAGCGAGAGGCCTGCGTACAGCAAAAAAAAAAAAAAAACTACAATGAGGTATCACCTCACACTGGTCAGAATGGCCATCATCAAAAAAATCTACAAACAACAAATGCTGGAGAGGGTGTGGAGAAAAGGGAACCCTCCTACACTGTTGGTGGGAATGTAAATTGGTACAGTCACTATGGAGAACAGTATAGAGGTTCCTTAAAAAACTAAAAGTAGAGCTAACATATGATCCAGTAATCCCTCTCCTGGGCATATATCCAGAGAAAACCATGATTCGAAAAGACACAGGCACCCCAATGTTCATTGCAGCTCTATTTATAATAGCCAGGACATGGAAGCAACCTAAATGTCCATCAACAGATAAATGGATAAAGAAGATGTGGAACATATATACAGTGGAATATTACTCAGCCATAAAAAGAACGAAATAATGCTATTTGCAGCAACATGGATGGACCTAGAGATTGTCATACTGAGTGAAGTAAGTCAGAGGAAGACAAATATCCTACCACTTTAATGTGGAATCTAAAAAAATGGTACAAATGAACTTATTTACAAAACAAATAAGTCACAGGTGTAGAAAACAAACTTATGATTACCGGGGGGAAAGGGGTGGGGGGGATAAATTGGGCGATTGGGATTGACATATACACACTACTATATGTAAAATAGATAACTAATAAGGACCTACTGTATAGCACAGGGAACTCAATACTCTGTAATGGCCTATATGGGAAAAGGATCTAAAAAAGAGTGGATATATGTACATGTATCACTGATTCACTTTGCTGTACAGCAGAAAGTAACACAACATTGTAAATCAGCTATACTCCAATAAAAAGTAAAAAAAAAAAAAACTGAGCAAGATCAAAAAAAAAAAAGAATAGGGCTGGTGACATTTGCTCAGACTTCTCTTGACTGGAGAAGGGAGGTGGCCCAGAAGATCCTGCAGGCCTGCAGTGGGGCCTGGAGGTCAGCTGAGAGAGTGCTGCAGGGGTCACTTCAGGAGAGCGGGATAGGCCTGGCCCCCATGTGGGGAAGTGACCAAGTTAGACTTGAATTGATTGAGTTGAAATCACTGATTGGGCTGAGTTTATCAGAATGTTACCAGGCTGACTTTTCTGTCGGTTAGAAATGGGGACTCATCACAAAGATAAAGTTGAGTTTTAGAGGAAAAAGTTCTAGTTTTTTGCACACCTGAATTTGGGAGACCACTATGTTTCTGGAATTCCTATCTGTTACCTTTGGAAAGGTCAACACTGAGTGTTTGGAAGGTGTGGCCCCAGAGGGCAAGGGAAGTGGTTCTTTCACAGTGGTCTAGAGGGTGACTCCCTACCCCTGACTAGAGGCATTCAACTTAGGGTTCCCCGCGGAGGGATGTGTTCTGATAACTTAGGCCTCACTGTAAAGCTTTGTTTTGGGGAAGTCCAAGGCGGGGGGTGGCTCCTGGGACTGGGGGGCGGGGAGAAGACTTAAATCCTCCTGGGATCTTGTTCCACCCTTGACCCAGCCAGCCCTCTGCAAACCCTGGGCCCCGGCAGGATGGAACCGTGTGGGAAAGAATCAGTGCCACTGGAGGACAGTTATGCAGCCTCAGGCCCTCCTCATGAAGGACTGAGAGTCCCATATCGAGGTCCCTGGATTCCAGGGAGGGAAAAGAACGGCTGGGCCCCAGCGCGGGAGAAGGCGTTAGGGTGTTTAGGGCCACTCTGAGCAGCTGTGCCTTTCCTGACCTCCATGTGGGTCGGCTTTGTTCCTCTCCTGAAGCATGTGCATTACATACTCATTCATAAACCCAGGGAATGGATGCATTTATTCATCCCTTCACTGCACAGAGATTAATAGGACACAGGTTCTATCGCAGAGTCCATTAGAGCATATGTCAGGGCCAAAGGTGTTCCCCAGTGGCTCATAAACTACTCCCTCGAAACAACTACATTCTCTGGGCCAGGACTGCAGGGAGGATGTGGTGGGGCCAGTATTTGAGGCTCCGTTAGAGATTTGTAGAGGAACACCCCTAAATACTGATGAAGGTAACAACCTAACAGCTGTGGCTTAGTGAGCCCTTACTGTGCTCCATGCATTGTTCAAAGCATCTGATCTTCTCAAGTGTTTCTCCTGTTCCTCTGGTTGTAAGATACAGAGCCAATAAGCTCAAGAAAAGAACCCTGAGTGTATAGACATGACCCAGACCTGGAAGGCTGGCGCTGAGGCCCCAGAGACAGGTTTTTCCTGTCTCTTGGAACCAGATGGTTTCTCTCTCCCATCCCCAGCAGGGCCCAGGTCTGATCTGGCTGGAGAATGGGGAGGAAATTGTGTGAATCTTGGAACTGGCCGGAGAATGGGGAGGAAATTGTGTGAATCTTGGAACTGGCCAGTTGGGAAAAGCTGGCTGGGGTGGAGGTTCTCTCAGCGACAAGCCTCCTTCTGCAGGGGTGGAGGGGCCCAGAAAGGATGGTGCAGAGTTTCAGGAAATAAGTTCACCTACTTCAGTTTTGTGCGGAGCTGGCCTGAATTTTTAATTGAAGCAAATTAAAACTTCCCAAAAATATTAGTCCACTTTCTTGGCAGTGTGCACACCCCCCTTCCCCATCAGTGATTTTGCACCATCTGCAAACAAGAGCCTGTGCTGGTCCTGACAAAAGCCTTCCCCAGCCTCTGGCCCAGAGCTACCTTTCATGGAAGCCGGGCCCGTCAACAAGCACATTCCCAGAAGCCCCATCAGGTCATGGTCCGGATGGAGCAGAATAATCTCCAGTCATTTTAGGGTCATCTGAAAAGCCGTGTGAGGCTGAGGGACTTGAAAGAGGAGCTTCTTCCATTTCCTTGTGCTTAAAATCTCTGGGCACATCTTTGTTTTCTGTAACAATTCAACGAAGTCCCCTGCGCCCTTTGTCCTGAGGACGCTCTTTGTTTGGTGAGCCAGAGGACAGAGGTGCTGGTGTTGCCTGCCGAGGTCATTACCACTCCTGGGAGCGTCTGACCTTTAGCTCTGCACCCCACCTGGAGGAGTTGCCGGGACACACCTCCTCCTCAGACCCTGCTACATTCTGAGAAACTGGGGCTGCTTTGCCACTGACACTTGTGCACAGACGTCAGTCTGCAGGACTTGCCTTACACACCCTGGACTGACACCGGAGATCGATTTGTCCGCTCAGTCTGGCCTTTCCCCTCCAACGAGTGCCTATCGATTGCCTGTCTGGCCTTGGGCTTGCTGGCAGTGGAGGCCCAAGTCAGTGGAGGGAAAGGATTCGCTCCCTGAAATTGTACATAACAACATATGTAGAAATAAGGTGGGAGGGGATAAAATATACATTCGTGTTTGCTCCTATTTGTGTAAATAAATTCTGGAGGGAATAAACAGATACTTGTGGTAGGGGATGAAGATGAGAATGAGGCAGAAGGGGGAGAGGGGTGGAATTGACTTTTATTTTTTATTTACTTTTTAGCTGAAAAGTATTTTAAAAAACTCTCAATGTGTTATGATTCAAAAATTATATTAAAAATTTATATGAAGCCCTGGGGGGTGGTCAGTGGCCCAACTGAGTGGTGTAAGGTTTGATTCCTAAGACTTTGGAAGAGGGGAACAGGTCAGCTTGAAGACCCATCCCTCTTTCTCAATGCGAGAGGGTCCATCTTTGCTGATGAATCATTTCATGAGGAGTGAGGGGTGACGTCCTTCTCTGTGGCCAAGATGCTGCGGTAGCTTCTAAGAAGACCCCGCCCAGATTGGTCAGCTGTGGCTGGAATTTCACGCGCCGTTCTGTGTGGCTGCTTTGCCCATCTCTGGGTGCGTGTAGCATTTTGCATCCACCTAATCAAGAGTCAGTTTGTGTGATGGTCATATGGGAAAAGGCACAGGGGATTTAGACCCAAAAGATCCGGGATTATGGTTTAGTTTTGCATCTCACTATTTAACCACAAGCCAGCAACTTGCCCTTGCTGCTCTGTGGCTCCTTCATCTACAGTGAGGAGAGGAGACTAATCAATATCTTATCCAGGTCACCAAATTGTTGAGTGCAGTGATGTACATGGAAGCACTATGTGAATCATAAAGCAGTAAATAAATGCTGTTTTTAAAAACCCTGCCTGGGGGCTTCTGTGGTGGCGCAGTTGTTGAGAGTCCGCCTGCCGATGCAGGGGACATGTGTTCGTGCCCCGGTCCGGGAAGATCCCACATGCCGCGGAGCGGCTGGGCCCGTGAGCCATGGCCGCTGAGCCTGCGCGTCCGGAGCCTGCGCTCCGCAACGGGAGAGGCCACAACAGCGAGAGGCCCGCGTACCGCAAAAAAAGAAAAAAACAAAAAAACAAAAAAATGAAAAAACCCTGCCTGTTTGTTATTACAACCTGCTATGTTGCCTAGAAATGCCCTTTGTAAGCGGAGAGGGAAAGCCTGCATCTTCCTGCCTGTGTGTTTATGAGTGGCTATTTCTCCAGTGTGCTTCAGAGGGAACCTCAGACACTGCTGGGGACGTAAGCAGACCATGGCATGCTTTCTTCTTGGCCCATCCTCAGTCATTTGATCATCTTGGACTCAGTGACTTCTACGCCCTCCACAAAAACATTCTTCAGTTTATTAGTTACTATAACTACTTGTGTACTCGCCTTCAATGCCACAGACATTACCGAGCTCCTAAAGTGTGCCAGGCTCTCTGTGAGAGGAGGGGGTGGGATATGAGGATGAACCAGACATGCTCTGGCTCTCAAGGAGGTGGAGGGAGTCCGTGGAGGGAGTGGGGGAAAAGCACCTTGGAGCTGGGTCATGAGGACAGGAAAGATTATGGAAAGAGACTATCATCCTAACAGCATTTTGGAGCATCTACTTTGTACTAATCATTTCATTGACATCATTGCACTTGGTACAACCTTGAGGGAAAAGTGTGATCTCTAGTTTACAGGGGAGGAAGCTGAGACTCAGGTTAAGCAAGGTGATTCTCACCAAGGGCATGCTGGATCTCCAATGCCGGCCCTTCTTCTCTTTCCCTGAAACCTTATTGCCTCTTAGACCTTCCAGGGTGCCTACCCTC
Source organism: Aethalodelphis obliquidens (assembly GCF_003676395.1). Classification (NCBI taxonomy): domain Eukaryota; kingdom Metazoa; phylum Chordata; class Mammalia; order Artiodactyla; family Delphinidae; genus Aethalodelphis; species Aethalodelphis obliquidens. The sequence goes on along the minus strand of NW_020837946.1, from coordinate 18,042,727 downwards.
TAGTCCTTTTCAATCTGCCCCCTTGTGGCACCAGGTTCCAGGGATACCGCATCCTACCACCATCCAGACCCTCAGCACCCAGATACCTGTGCAGATGCCAACCTTTCCTGCCACGGGGCCTTTCCCGAGCTCATCCTTCTGTCCGGGATGCTTCTCCTGCTTCCCCAACTCACCCCTCTTTGCATGGCTGATTCTTTCGTACCCTTCAGGTCTTAGCTTAATTGTCTCCTCTTTACAGAGCACGTTCTTAACTCTGCTACATGAATGTTCCCTGTAAATGGGCTTCCCCCCGTGGCGCTTGCCACATGGCATAATTATGATTTATGTTTTCGCTTGTTTGTTGTCTGTAAGCTGCCCCAGGGCAGGGACAATGTCAGATTTTCTTCACTGATGTATACCCAACACCTGGAGTAGAGTGTAGAGTGAGTGTGTGGGTCTCAGTTTACACACTTGGGAGTGAAAGAAACATTACAACATTTTCAAAACAACCTTTTATTTCAAGCTCCCATTCCATGGGGTTGGCAGTACTCACTAACCTCCCCGCATCTCGGGGAACGGGGGGTAACCTCCTTCTGCTTTGCTGATCGGGGAGGGCAAAGGGTGGCTCCTCCACCCCTCCCTCCCCTCCCCAGTTTCTGGCCAAGACACTGAGGGTCTTGCTAACCTTTTCTTTTTCTTCCTCTGCAAGCCTCCCTAGGTTTCCTGAGACTTCAGCTCTGTATGAGCAAAAGGCAAAAAGGCTTGCTGGCTTTCCGTCCCACCCATTCCCCCAAAATGACAAAATCCAAAGCAGGCTAACTGTTTGGGCGGGGTTAGGGGAGAAGAAGGGACCTAGACTCATATGTCAAAATGTCACCCTAGCACAGATGAATCCATTCCTCTGGAGCTGAAAGGTGGGCTCCACAGGGCGAGAGAAACTTCAAGGGCAGGTGGTGCTGTCCTGGGATTGGGTTTGTTTCAAAACTGAGTCCAGGCTTACTGATGGGCACATGGATTATGACAGGATAAACCACTGCAGAGTAACAACAATAGTAAATAAGAAGAATGACATTTATTGAGCACATATTCTGTGCCAAGCATTGAACTGGCATTTATATACAGTATCTCTAACTCCAGAGTCTAGGCTTTTTATCAAAGCCACGTTACTTCTCTAGTAAAAATAAAATAAGGTCTTACTCACCACGAGGCCAGTCAACAGCATACGGCACTGGGTGCTCTCTTCTGGGAAACAGGGAGGAGGTACCGTTGGCAAGAAAGAATTCCAGGCCAGTCTCAGTGACAACCTGGGGCTACCTGAACCCACACCCTATCATCTTCCAGAAACTCTTGAGCCTGCCAAGTTAGGATTATAATTGCAAAGATTGGTTCATTGGCCAAGGACTGTCAGAATCTACCCTGATGGAGTTAGATCTCGGATCTTTCTGTCTTCTTTGAATTGGCATGGTTGGTATCTTCAGTTCGGCTGGAAGACTTACTGCGCTTTGAGATATAAGCCAACTTCTACTTATTTCAGGTGTGTACATTTCATCATTTTTCAAATCTCAAGTTACCTGAGGCTTTTGTGTCTCTGATTTGTAGTAATATTGAAACTAGCTTAGCGTTTATTGAGCACTTACTATGCGCCAGGCACTGGTCTGAGTGTTTCACACAGATGAACTCATGTCATCCTCTCAACAACTCTGTTCTTACTGCCATTTTGCAGATGGGGAATCTGAGGCCCATAGAGGGTGAATAACTTGCTCCAGGTCATGCAAGTATCAATGGCAGAGCTGGGCTAAGAACTTGTGCTGCTTGATCACTCCCCTATATGGCTTCTAGTAGCAAAGAGGAAGTCTCTTTAAAAAACTCATCCGCGGAGCGAGTGGTATATTTCAGTTTGTGCTCATGGCACGGAAAGTTTAACACTTGTGGGAAGGCACCAAGGCGTGGTGGGGGTGGGCACGGGGCGCTGTGGGTGTGCGGATAAACACGAGACATGAAGCCAGAAGCCCTTGGGTTCGGTCCTCCGTTATGCTGCCTATGAGCCTTGGACCTTGGCCAAGTCACTTAAACTTCCTGAGCCTCATTCTTCTCACCTGTCAAATGCGATTAAGATGCTCTACCTTAGGCTTCCCTGGTGTTGCAGTGGTTGAGAGTCCGCCTGCCGATGCAGGGGACATGGGTTCGTGCCCTGGTCCGGGTAGATCCCACATGCCGCGGAGCGGCTGGGCCCGTGAGCCATGGCCGCTGAGCCTGCGCGTCCGGAGCCTGTGCTCCACAAAGGGAGAGGCCACAACAGTGAGAGGCCCGCGTACCGCAAAAAAAAAAAAAAAGATGCTCTACCTTAGAGGGTTGCTGTGAGCTCATGAGAATATGAATATTAAAGTGGCTTGTGCCGAAATTTAAGGTAATAAGATGATCATGGTTGTTATCTTTAGGACTGAAGGATGGAGTTGGTGAGGAATGACGTCGTAATAAGAGAGGCAGGGGTTACCCGGGCCTGCTAATAGGATATTATTCTCTCTCTTGCTCTCCCCCAGCTCCGTGACATTGGTACCATTAATGCCTGGTGCCTGTACAGCTCGTGCCCTGGACTCAGACCCCGTTTCTCTGATTCTATCAGTCAGGACGCCGAGCTGCAAACGGCAGCTACTCTAAGCTGGAAAGGAATTTATTAAAGGGAATAGTGAATATTAGGTGGTAGTTTGGGGAGGAAGAGAGAGCTGGGAATAATGAGCAGCCACATCACCAGAGCCTCTGTCTCCTATCATTGGGCAACAAAACCTCCACCACACACACACACACACACACACACACACACACACACACACACGACATGCATACAGAGTGGCCATCCTTTGTGCATGCAAGGAGCACTCTTTTGTCATAGGAATGAAGACCTCATCGGGCACTTTCCGCAGGGGACTGACAATTACAGATGCACAGTGAAAAAGCCTCCCGGATGCCAGCAGATCTGAGTGGGAATAACGAAGGCACACACTGCTGTCTAATAGGATGAGTTGGTATGAAACAACTGGGGCCATCAGCATCTCTTTCTCCACCCTGGAAGGAGAGATGAGCATGGGTGTCTAGAGATCCTTTGAGGGGAGATTTCACTCCATCTCACTCCCCAGGGGTTAGGGGATAGAGGAAGGGGCTTGCAAAGCTAGAGATCAAAGCTGCTGACTGGGCATGGGGTGGGGGGACTCCCCAACTGGGAAGAGAATGGGACTCTGAGGACCCCAGGAAGACGAGGCTTGGGCTCAGGCTGTTTCTTGGGGAGGGTGGGGCCTCAGAGGGATGAGTCGGGTGGTAAGGCATCAATGTCCAGGACCCAGGCTGGCAAGACCCTCCCCAGGCTGTCTTGGTATTAAAGCAGGTGCTGTCCGACTTTACAGGCTAGAAGACAGGGACGGGGGCCATGAGCAGGACAAAGGTGTCAAAGGTAGACTGAAGGTCAGAGAGCCCTGGGAAAGGTTCCCAGTCGGGGAACTCCAAGTCTCCTGTGTGTCTCTGAGCAAGGGCATGCCCTGCCGAAACACTCAAGGTAGAGACTTGGAACCACGTTACCTAGCTCAGAGCGATAAGGGATTGGGCCGTGTATTAGTGTGCTAGGGCTGCTGTAACAAAGGTCCAAGAACAGAGCAGCCTAAACAACAGAAATCTGTTGTCTCACAGTTCTGGAGGCTGGAAGTCTGAGATCAAGATGCCAGCAGGGCCCTGTTCCCTCTGAAGGCCCAAGGGAAGGATCTGTTCCAAGCCTCTCTCTCAGCTTCTGGTAGTTCCTGGGCTTGTGGCAGCACAACTCCAATCTTCACATTGGTGTTCTCCCTGAGTATGTCTGTGTCCATATTTCCCCTTTTTAGAAGGACACCATTCATATTGGGAAAGGAGCCCACCCCACCCCACCCCAGTATGACCTCATTTCCAAATAAGGTCACCTTTGGAGGTACTGGGGGTTGGGATTTCAACCTATGAACTGGTGGCGTGTGTGTGTGTGTGTGTGTGTGTGTGTGTGTGTGTGTGTGTGTGTGTGCGGTGGAGGGGGACACACAATTCAACCCATAACAGATGGGTCTCACATCCTGAGTTTTGGGGCACAATTCACACACTCTACTTACACACAGCTGGCTCTCAGGTGGGCCTTATGGTTCATGCTCTGCACACCCTTTGAGACGGGGAGGCCGAGCACATCTCTTTCCCTGAAAGAGGCTTGGAGCGGTAAACGGCTGTGGCTGGGACATACACCCATGATGCCCTGTCAGCAGCCAGCTTCCCAGCTGTGACCATGGCAGGGTAACAAGGCTCCATGAATCTCTGTTGTGGTGAAGCCAGGATGAGTATGGAGAGGGCCCAGCACGGGGCTGCGGGTGCAAAGCCAAGGGCTCAGCAGATACTAGCTGCCTTCCCCTCTTCCCCCTGACGGCTCCGAACGTAGAGAATCTTCCCTCAGGTTGAGCTGAGACCCAGGTGAGGACAGGGCTGGGAGAGGGTAAATTACATGCCCAAGGTCACAGGGTTAAACCTCTTCCCCACACAGAGACCATCGTGTCCAGCATCCTGTCATCCCCTGCCCCTCCCCCCCCGCCCCCACCGGGGCAGGCGTTGGTTTCTCTCTCCTGGGCCTGGCCCCTCTCCTACCCAGCGGCTCCACCCTGGGTTCTCCCCCAGCATCCTCCTAAGTTCTCCTCAGGATTCAGGGACGTGACTCCACCAGCTATTAATGAGGGGTTGTTAGGGACATGGCATTGTGCTAGGTGCTCAGTTTCAGCGAGACCCCCAGAAGGTCAAATTGGGATCCAGTCGTTCCTTCCAAACACCTTTGCCCTTGGAAAAGGAGATGTGACCTAGGGGGGTGGAGGAGGGGGAGAGAGGGTGTAGAAACTGAGGTGCAGAATCTTAGAGCTGGATGGAACTTCGGAACACCCCGTTTCCAGGCCCCTCTGGCTACGTTGAGGAAACCGAGGCCAGGGAGGTAACTGCCAAGGTCAAATGTTGGGCGCTGCCTGGTGGCAGAAGCCAGGCATCTGAGGCTATACCGGAACCGAAGGGACAGGTGGTGGGTGTTCCCGTAGGCCTGCGTGCTCAGTTCCCAAGATTGGAGGGGCTGGCGTCTGCGGAGGGGTCGCCTCCACGGCTCTTGCGGGGAGAGGAGGCTAAAAGGAAGGTGGTGCGTGCATCTGGGGATTGTGGGAGTGGAGGGCGGCGCACCCGCCTTCGGCAACGCGTGGGGCGCCGGAGAAGGGATTGCGGGGCAGGTGGGGTCCTGCGGGGGCCCACGCGTGGGGGCCGGGCCGGCCGGGGCGGGGTGAGTCACCGCCCGCCCGCTCCCATTGTGCGGCCCGGCGGCGGCGGCGGCGGCGGCGGCGGCGGCGGCGGAGCTGCGGAGCCGAGCGAGAGGAGGTGGAGCCGCGGGCTGCGGGCTCCGGCGCCTGCGTCCGCCCAGCCCGCCAGGCTCGCTGCCGCCGCGGGCGCCCCCAGGCCGTCCGGCCCTGCGCAGCGACAGGCCCCGGGGCGAGCGCGGGAAGGAGATGGGGCGCGGCGGTCGGACCGAGCCCCGCACGCTCCGGAGCCCCGAGGTACCGCAGGGCGGGGCGGGGAGCGGCGGGCCGGGCCCCGGGGCATCCCGGGCGCGGCGGGGCCTCGATGGGCGCTCGGGCGGGCGGGGGATCCAGCTCCGGGGAGGGGGAGGGGGGGGCGGCCGCGCGAGGCTCCTGACCCCGCCCTCCTCCCCCAGGGCTCCCCATTAGGTCCGCGCAGCGCCCTCTTCTCACCCGGGTCACGGGTCCCTCAGTGAGTCAAAGTCCCCCCAAGCCGCCTCTCCGGACATGGCCAATGGAGTGATTCCGCCGCCCGGGGGCGCCTCCCCCCTACCCCAGGTGACTGACGCTCGCGGGGGTGGGAGAAGAGGAGGGGGAGGGACCTCAAGAAGGATAGGGGGGTCTTCTGGTCGACCCTGGGACCCCCAGATCCAGGGATAGAGCTGGGCGGGAGATACGGAGAAAGAGGGGGTCTTTTGGTATTTCTCGGGTCTGTTGCCCCCTCTCCTCCCAAGCCCTGGAAGCCTGGGAGGTTGACCCCAGCCTGGGCCACAGGGAGTAGAAGACGAGTCTGCTGGTCTCCCCCATCTCCACCTAGGGCTTGGAGTTGGGGTGGGTGTGTGGCGTTCATGCGTCAGGGTTCCTTAGAAGAGGCTGTTGGGTTTGCAGGTCCGGGTGCCCTTGGAGGAGCCCCCTCTGAGTCCAGACATGGAGGAGGAGGATGATGACTTGGGCAAGACCTTGGCTGTGAGCAGGTTTGGGGACCTCATCAACAAGCCCCCGGCCTGGGACCCCAAGAAGCCCAGCCGCAGCTACAGCGAGCGGGACTTTGAGTGTGGGTAGCCTGGGGACCCCTAGTGTGGCCGCCCTCACCGCCATCACCTTCATTGCCACCATCACCGTGCTCACCACTGGCTTGGTCACCCGGTGTCATCTTATGCTGGATGCTGTGCTGGATGCTGTGCTGGGCCACCATGCCATGTTAAGTCATCCTGCCTCACTTACCCATCACCTGTCTGCCTGCTAGGGGAGCTGAGCCCCAGACACAGGGGAGATGTAGGGAGATGGGCCTGAGGCCTCCCTTGGTGACCTTCATCTTCCTCAAGGCTCTGTCATACCTCTGGCCCTGCTCTCGTCTCTCTGCCACCTCTCCTCCCCTCCTTAGCTCTGCTGACTCTACCTTTCCCTTCCTTGCTGTGTCCTGTCCTCTCATCCCCGCATCCTCCCTGTCACAACCTCCCCTCTCCATCACTCCATCCCCCCGACTCTACCAGGCCTTCCCAATGACAGGCTATGGGTACAGGTGTTGGGGGGAGCCTGACTCTGGAGGAAGGACTAGGGTGCCCTTGTTTGAGGCCTTGAGCTAGAATAAGGCATGCGTCCCTAGGGTGGTGAGGGGCCCCCTTCTGCTGTGGGGGCCCCAACCAGCTCTCCTGCACCCCCAGTTCACCGGCACACATCCCACCACACCCACCACCCGCTCTCGGTGCGCCTGCCTCCACCCCACAAGCTGCGGCGACTGCCCGCCACCTCTGCCCGGCAAACCAGGAGGAAGAGGAAGAAGGAGAGAACCTCTGCTCCCCCCTCTGAGGGGACCCCTCCCATCCAGGAGGAGGGGGGAGCCGGAGTGGATGAGGAGGAGGAAGAGGAGGAGGAAGAGGAAGGGGAGTCTGAGGCAGAGCCTGTAGAACCTCCACCCGCAGGGTCCCCACCCAAAGCAAAGGTAAGGTCTGTCCCCAGGGAGGGCTGGCTGCTCAGGGAGAGGAGGGGAGGCCTGGAGGGGGGAGGGGAGGCCCGGCAGGGTTGGGGGAGGCGGGGCTGAGTGGGGTATTGGGGCTGAGTCAGGGCAGGGACCCAGGTCACACGGGGTTTATCCACAGTTCTCCATTGGAAGTGACGAGGACGACAGTCCCGGCCTCTCGGGGAGGGCCGCCTTCACCAAGCCCCTGCCCGCGGTGGGCCCGCGCTCCGACAAGAGCCCCCAGCACTCGGTCAGGTACTGGCCTCCAGCCCAGCCGAGAGCAGGTCCCAGGCTCCTTCCTGACCCCAGTGGAGAAGCTAGGAGGAAAGGAGGCGGGGCGGAGGAGCCGGGGGGGGGGGGGGCGTGCCCCTTCTCTGCATGATTGGCAAGGAGGAGAGCACCAGAGGGCGGGCAGGGAGAGTCCTCCAGGAGAGAGAGGGTGCCTGGGTGAAAAGGAGGATGGGGACAAAGAGGAACTGGGGACCAGTGCAACGGGGGCAGGAAGGTGGAGGTAAGCTTTTCTCTCTGCTCAGGAGGAGCCTGTGTGTAGTCCCCAGGGGGCCTCTCCAGGCCCTGCCCCAAGCTGGGGGAGGGCAGAGGAACCCCCTCTCCTGGCCCACCTCCACCGAGGGTCCCTGCCAGTTTCAAGGCTGCCGTGTTGCCTCCTCAGCTCCCCTAGTCCCCGGGCCCGGGTCTCCCGAGTCGCCGGAGAGAAGAGTCGGCCACGGAGCCCGTCAGCCAGCTATGACCTGCGGGAACGGCTATGCCCAGGCAGTGCCCTGGGCAGCCCGGGTGGCCCGGAGCAGCAGGTGCCCACTGATGAGGCAGAGGCCCAGATGCTGGGCTCCGCGGACCTGGACGACATGAAGAGTGAGTGACACCCACTTTCAGGGGTGCCCAGCCTGTGAGGGACCTTGGAGAGGCTCTGTGTTCTCCCCCACCCAGGGCTGAGCTCCTCTGCGGTATCCCTGTCTGCTGGAATGTGGCCAGTGATGGGGAACTCACTACCTAACCAAGCCATGCCTCGGGTGCCAGAGCTGAGACTTCCCCTCATGATGCCTTTGCCCTTCCGTCCTGGTTGTGTCCTCTGAGTCACCCCTGGAATAAGGCAGCCCTTTTTCCACACGACGTTTGGAGACATCATTGTACCCCCTCTCCTCCGACGCTCCTCTTCTCGGGGCAAACTCTTTTTACCCGCTTGGAACCAGGGCCCTGAGTCCCAGCCACTCCACCAGGCCCTGCCTCTCCCTGTGTCAGGAGCCTCCTACTCCCATCACACCACCCTAGGCCGGGCCTGGCTGTGATCTCGGCACGTTCCTTCCGTCTTATCAGTGCCCTGGTTTCTGTGCCACCTGTCCGCACCCATGGGGCTCTGTGCCCAGGCAGGGGCATCACCGACCCCGCCCTCCTCCCCCTTGGAACCACAGTGTGTGCAGGGGTGGGGTGGGAGGGGGGAGGGCTCTGAGTGCAATACGTCATGGAAAGTTGCCAGGGCCTGAGGACAGGGACAGGAACAATCCGATGGCAGCAGCAGCAGCAGCGGCGGTGGCAGCAGCGGTGGGATGGGGGGTGGTCAGGGGGAGGGCGTGTTTACAGACCTAGGGTGCAGGCTGGAAGCAGCAGGGAGCAGGCCTGGGGACCTGGCGAGTCGGGGTCAGGAGGCCCGGCCATCTTCAAGCTCTGGTTGGACCAAGACCACTGCTGTCCAGGCTCCTGCCTCTCAGGAGAGCCGGGGCTCTAGGAAGGAACAGGGGCTGAGGCCTTGGCCATCTGGGGAATGATGAGCCCGCTGGAGGAGGTCACAGAGCCCAACAGGGCACTGAGCCCTGGGCCCAGGGACGCTGAGGGTCAGAGCCCTCAGAGGGCTCCAGCCCCCAGCCCTCGAGACTCGCTGGCCTCAGAGGACTTAGAGATGTTTGTGCTGGACCTTGAGGACTATGACCTGTGGGAATCCATCAGGGGCCAGCTGAGCCCCATGGTGGGCGGACCAGCTTGTGAGTAACTGGGCTGCTGGCCTTCCCCCAGCTGTGGGCCTGGAAGGGGCAGATGGGAAGGAAGGGAGAGAAGCTCTGCCTGAGTCCATCTGGATGTGTACCCACGGGGGAGTACACATGGGTGCCGGGGGGCACAGGGAAGGTGCCGAGGGCGCGGGGCCTGGTGACTTAATGTGGGTCCTGGCACTGCCGAGTAAGAGGCAGTGGCCGTGACCGGGGCTGTGGACTGAGTTGGGAGTCAGCCTTTTTACTGTGGCTTAGCCAGTCTCCCTGTGTGACTTTGGACTAGTCCTTTCCCCTCTCTGGGCCTCAGTCTCCTTATGTATGAAATGGCCCAGCTGGACGATATGGTTTTGTCGGCATGGTCCCTGGGTGACTGTGGCACCCCCCACCCCGCCCCGAGTAGAATGGCTGGGCAGAGCTGGAGGGGCTGGCAATGACCCCGAGGCCCTGAGCTGGAACCCTGGGACCGCCAAGCCCATCTTCTCCGCAGGTCACCGGCTGGAGGACAACCCTGGCGTGCGCCGGCACCTGGTAAAGAAGCCGTCTCGGACGCAGGGCGGGAGGGGCAGCCCCAGTGGCCTGGCCCCCATCCTGCGCAGGAAGAAGAAGAAGCAGCAGCTGGACCGGAGGCCTCATGAGGTACCGGGCCCCGAGGAAGTGGGCCTTTGGATTCTTCTCGCCTCTCCTCCCCCCTTCTCCCTCCCTCCCTGCCTGGCCCATCGCCATGTCCCCAGGACAGCCGGTCCCACCTGGCGGCTCCCAGGCCTTCACCCTTGGCGCCCACCCCAGGTGTTTGTGGAGCTGAATGAGCTGATGCTGGACCGCAGCCAGGAGCCCCACTGGCGGGAGACGGCTCGCTGGATCAAGTTTGAAGAGGACGTGGAGGAAGAGACGGAGCGCTGGGGGAAGCCGCACGTGGCCTCGCTCTCCTTCCGCAGCCTGCTGGAGCTCCGGAGGACCATCGCCCATGGTAGGGGCCCTGCAGGCCTGTCCCGAGAGCTGCAGGCCCTCTTCACAAACCACAGAGCTCGGCCTGTGCTGGGCTGCCCAGCTCCAGGGACTGCTCCCTGGAGCCCTGGGGCCAGGTGAGGTCTGGCTGCCACTTTGGGGACATAGGGTCCAGCTGCCTGCACAGCCATAAGCTCTGAGGGGTGGGACTGTGCCCAGGTACCTAGCACTGTACCTGGGGCACAGTAGGTATCTGTCCACATGCAGTAAATCAACAGATGACCCCCTCTCTGGGCAAGGAGGGGCTGTGCCCTCACCCCGTGCTCTCTTTTTGCATCCCTCTCGGGCTGGGCTGTGGCCACATGGAGCTGTGTATGCACCTGGGCACATCAGATGCTTGGCTCACCCAGCATGTCTGCCTGCCCTTGGGGAGCAAGCCGCTGGGGGGTGGTTTTTTTCTACCTGACGGGACCGTGCTCCCTCCCCTGACTGTGCCCCCAGGAGCTGCCCTCCTGGACCTGGAGCAGACCACTCTGCCAGGCATCGCACACCTCGTGGTGGAGACCATGATTGTGTCTGACCAGATCCGGCCGGAGGACAGGGCCAGTGTCCTTCGCACCCTGCTGCTGAAACACAGGTGCCAGGGTGGGGCGCCTGGGAGGGCGCCTTCAGGTTCAGCTGCCTTCCAGGAGCACAGACTCTACTGAGTGGCTCTCGAGCCTCTGCTTGAATACCCCAAATGATGGGGAGCTCATTCCTTCTTTATCTTTGGACAGTACCAACCGTTAGAAAGTTCCTTCTTACATTGAGGCAAAAAGGATGGAGGCCCTGACCCTCCGTTTCTCATTTCCTCATGACCTCAGGCCACCAAGGGGCTGTCTTCCTAACCTGCCTTGCCCCCTCTGCCCTCTCCCCAGCCATCCCAATGATGACAAGGACAGTGGCTTCTTTCCCCGAAATGCGTCCAGTTCCAGCATGAACTCGGTCCTAGGGAATCATCACCCAACCCCCAGCCATGGCCCCGATGGTGCAGTGCCTACCGTGGCTGATGACCTGGGGGAGCCAGCCCCACTCTGGCCTCATGACCCTGAGGCCAAGGAGGTCAGTCACCTTGCTCTGACCTGGGCTGGGGGATGAGGAGGACTTCCAGTTTCAGTGGAGGCCACGGATGGCTTCATTGAGTGGGTCAGGAAGGTTGGTTGCCGGGCACCATACTAGGGATGTGGGGGACATACATTCAGGAGGGACCCCTGCCCTGGAGAAACAGAAATTTTAAAGGGGATGACGGGGCAGACCCAGGGGAGCCATTTAAACAAGGTAAGGCTGAGATGGAGGAGGGTCCAGATCCTGCTGTGGGGCACTTCACCAATAGTCTCCACCCTGGCTGGGGACGGAGAAAGCAGGGCCCAGATCCAGGGGTTGGTGGGCAGAGTCCAGGCCTGGAACAAGGGATGGGAGGGCCTGCCATGGCCTCCGGTCTGGGTCCCAGCCCTATTCCAGTTCTGCGTCCTCAGAAGCCCCTCCACATGCCTGGGGGAGATGGTCACCGGGGGAAAAGCCTGAAGCTGCTGGAGAAGATCCCTGAAGATGCTGAGGCTACTGTTGTGCTCGTGGGTAAGGAGGGCTGGGCCCTGGGGGCATGTGAGCTGCAGGGCGTGGATGCCCCCACCATGGTCTGCTTGTCTTGAGCTCTGGCCTGCAGGCTGCCTCGTCCATCCCCAACCAGGCCCCCACCTTGCCCCTGGTCTTTCTCTCAACCCATCTTCCCTAATCCTCTGCCTGCTTCCCATCCAGTTTTCTGCTATCTTGGATTGCTTCTAGTCCATATAACACTGTTGTGAGAATTAGGAAAAAGCACCCCTTCCTCAATACCCTTGATTTCCATCTGCTGGTAAATTGTAATAAATGTACAGACATATAAGCAAATAGGGCTTCTTTAGATTGGGGTTTCTTTGTGCAGTGCACAACCTGCTCAACTGTACATCATGGCCCCAGATATCCCCCCAGGGCCTGCCTTGACTGCTCCCCTTTGCCCAGCACCCTGTGCCTTTCTGTCCCCCCAGGCTGCGTGCCTTTCTTGGAGCAGCCAGCGGCAGCCTTTGTGCGCCTGAACGAAGCTGTACTCTTGGAGTCTGTGCTTGAGGTCCCCGTGCCGGTTCGCTTTCTCTTCGTGATGCTGGGGCCCGGCCACACCAGCACTGACTATCACGAGCTTGGGCGCTCTATTGCCACCCTCATGTCTGACAAGGTGGGTCCGGCAGCCCCCAGGCTGGGCGTTCTAGGCCTGTTCCCCTGAGCCCTGCTTGTTCTCTGTCCCACGCGCTGCCCCCAGTGGTATCCATGGGTACAGGGGTGCTAGTGGCCCTTCGGGGTGGAGGCAGCGCTCTGGAGTGGTGGAGGGAGGGGTGAGCTGAGGGGGAAAAGGGAGCCTTGGGCTGGGGCTATGGGAGGGGACAGGGAGGTGGATGCCGGAACGAAGAAGCCCAGACGCTGAAGCTTTGGATGTGACATGAGACTCGAAAGGGAAGCTGGACTTGGACAGGAGGGTCCTCTAGCCAGGGGTTATGTTCGAAATATTTCCCAACCAACAGGATGTGGGCACTCTCCAGTGAGGATGGAGATTGGATTGGTAACGCTATGCCAGGCGTCATCCCTTCAGTTGTTGCATTGTGGAAAAGTCTGGAGGCTCCCAGGGGAAGAGCACGGGCAGTCATGGGGGTTTGGGAGGTGTTCAGGGCCGTGGCTGCCTGCCGGCCAGCAGGGACATGAGCCAGAGTTTTGACAAGTGGACTGGACCTGTGGATGTGGCTGAACGTCCACCTTGCCTCTGGGTCTCTGATGGCCCAACACCTCCTCCCCGAAGCGCCCCCTCCCAGGGCCTCCCTGGGCTGTGGGCTCAGTCCCTGGCTTTCCTGCCTCCAGCTATTCCACGATGCTGCCTATCAGGCGGATGACAGGCAGGACCTCCTGAGCGCCATCAGCGAGTTCCTGGACGGCAGCATCGTGATCCCCCCGTCCGAGGTGGAGGGCCGAGACCTGCTGCGCTCCGTGGCTGCCTTCCAGCGCGAGCTGCTCAGGAAGCGGCGGGAGCGGGAGCAGACCAAAGTTGAGATGACCACCCAGGGCGGCTACGTGGCCCCTGGGAAAGGTCAGACCCTTTGGGGCCCGGAGCCCCCTGAACCTATGCCCCCTCCGCGGCTCCCACGGCTCTGACCCCAGCCCCATCCCGACTCTTGAGCCCTGCACGTCAGCTTCCAATCCCTTCCAATCTCTGCACTGCGTCCCAGGCTGGGAAGGATTGGGCCCAGGGCCTGCTCCAAGCACGAGGTTCCAGCAGCCTCTTGTTCCCCCAGAGCTGGCGATGGACTTAGGGGGCTCCGAGGTGCCCCCTGACGACGACCCCCTGCTGCGCACTGGCTCGGTGTTTGGGGGGCTTGTCCGGGACGTGAAGCGCCGGTACCCGCACTACCCTAGCGACCTGCGGGACGCCCTGCACTCCCAGTGCGTGGCTGCCGTGCTCTTCATCTACTTCGCTGCCCTCAGTCCCGCCATCACCTTCGGGGGGCTGCTAGGTGAGGGGCGGGAGGAGAGGTGAGGGGGCTCACTGTCATCTGCAGGGTTGCTGGGTCAGGGTGTTCCAGTGGTCACTTCTGGGATGACAGTAAAGTGAGAGGGGGTGGGTGCAAGGGGTGGGAGATCCGGGGTGGGGGGCTGGTGGTGAGAGGCAGGAGGGCTGAGAGTGGTGAGGGTCCCTAGCTACCACTCTGGGGAGCTGCTCCATTTTTCTTGGGTCCCCAGGTTAGGGGAAACTAGACGAGAAAGAGGGGCCAGGTAGAAAGAGCCAGGCCAGGGCCGTCCCACTGACCCTCGCCCGCCCCAGGGGAGAAGACAGAAGGACTGATGGGTGTGTCTGAGCTGATCGTGTCCACGGCTGTGCTTGGTGTCCTCTTCTCTCTGCTGGGGGCCCAGCCGCTGCTTGTGGTCGGCTTCTCGGGGCCACTGCTCGTCTTCGAAGAAGCCTTCTTCAAGGTGACAGCCACCCTGCCCCTCCCCAGGGCTCACCTGCTCCACCCTGTGCCCCTGGCCCAGGGCATGGGCCCCTGCGGTCTTTCCCCCTCCTCTCCCTCGGGGTGCACCTCCTGCCCGTCCCGTGGGGCCCCGAGGGCCGGGTCAGATGGCTGTGGTGACCGCCTCTCTCTCCCGCCCTCCAGTTCTGCCGAGCCCAGGGCCTGGAGTACCTCACAGGCCGGGTGTGGGTTGGCCTCTGGCTGGTGGTCTTTGTTCTTGCCCTGGTGGCCGCGGAAGGCAGCTTCCTGGTCCGCTACATCTCACCCTTCACCCAGGAGATCTTCGCCTTCCTCATCTCTCTCATTTTCATCTATGAGACCTTCCACAAGCTCTACAAGGTGGGCCCTGAGAGGTCTTGGGGGGGGGGGTGTAGGTGGGGGCTGGGCAGCACCCTGGGAAGGAGAGCCTGGGGGGAGGAGGGACGAGGAGGAAGGCTCTGTAGGCTGTGGGCATGGGGGTTGAGGACGCCCTAGGGCTACGTCTGAGCTGAAGGGCAGGGAGTCAAACCCAGAGGTTTGAAGTCCAGGATTCACCTGAACAGGTATGGGACGGAAAGGGGGCGTTGTCAGGGCTATGGGTCTGGGGTCCTTGGGTCACTGTATGTAGAGGAAGGGCGTCTGTGTGTGAGATGGAGCTGCATGTCCTGTGTTATGTTGCCCGGTCAGGTGTGGGAGGGGCCAGCCCTCTCCCTCACAGGTGTACTGATGCTATGAAATCAGGCACCTGCCCAGGTGAGCACTAGGGCAACCTCGTAACCCACACAGGTGTTCACGGAGCACCCACTGCTGCCATTCTACCCCCCTGCGGGAGCCCTGGCTTCTGAGCTGGACCTGAATGTGAGTGCCCTGCCCCCCACCGAGGGGCCGCTGGGCCCCAGGAATCAACCCAACACGGCTCTGCTGTCCCTCATCCTCATGCTCGGGACCTTCCTCATTGCCTTCTTCCTGCGCAAGTTCAGAAACAGCCGCTTCCTGGGTGGCAAGGTGCGTGGCCGGCGGGAGTAGGGCCTGTGGACCCCCTGTGGGTGTCCCTCGGTTCCTGCTGTCTCTGCCAGGCTCCGCTCGAGAGAGGGGCTGTCCCCTTCTCCCGGTCATGGGAGACCTCATCCAAGTCTGTGCAGCCTCTGCCCCTGTCTGAAGCCTCAGAGAGGTGTAATCAGGAGAGGAATGCTCTCCTGGGCTGGGCTGGGCTGGCACCTGTGGGGTTTAAAGGGACAGGTCAGGGGACCTCTGGCTCCTGCTCAGGCCCAAGAGGGGTCCGGGTAAAAAACCCCCATGTTAGTTTCCTGACCCTTCGCTCCATCCACCTTTTGCTCCCTTCCCCTCATTGGCCCCTCTCAAGGCTCGCCGTATCATCGGGGACTTCGGCATCCCCATCTCCATTCTGGTGATGGTCCTGGTGGATTACTCCATTACAGACACCTACACACAGGTGAGTGAGTCCCGACCCCCTCTGGCAGCTGGTTCTCACCCCAGGGCCTTGAGAGGCAGGCCATAACATGTCCCCATTGCGCCAGCAGCCGGTCAGGGCTGGAACCCAGCTTTCCTAGTGGAATGGCTACGTGCTGGGGCTGCACAGGGGTGGGTGGGCTGGGGGTTTCAGAAGCAGCTGTGTGGTCCAGCTGAGGAGGCCGGCCAGGGAGTCTGGGGCTGTGTGTGACGCTTAGTCAGGACTCCTGGAGGAGCAGGTGTGGGACTGGGGGCAGAATGACAGGTGCCCCTGCAGCAGGTCTCCTGGCAGCTCCGGGGCTCAGGGAGAAGGTATATCATTTCCTCATTCGCTGCCAGACCCCTTGGAGGAACAGTGACTTTGGAGGATACAAAACTGATTTTCCCCAAACCTGTTCACACCCACATTCCCTGGAGTCCTGGTACTGGAGACACAGAGCTGGGTGGGAGCAGCTGCTACGTGGAGTTGCTAGCGGCCCTGAACCCGGTCTTCCTTCTGGTCATGCAGAAGCTGACGGTGCCCACGGGACTCTCAGTGACCTCCCCCCATAAGCGCACATGGTTCATCCCGCCCCTGGGTAGCGCCCGTCCTTTCCCGCCCTGGATGATGGTGGCAGCCGCCGTGCCCGCCCTCCTGGTCCTCATCCTGATCTTCATGGAGACACAGATCACCGCGTGAGAGGGCTGGGGGCGGGGCGGGGAGCCGTGGGATTGGCGGCCAGAGGGTGTCCGTGGGCCTGGGGCGTGGTTTCCCCGTTGTGCTTTTTTTTTTTTTTTTTTTTGCGGTACGCGGGCCTCTTACTGTCGCGGCCT
This sequence comes from Aethalodelphis obliquidens, assembly GCF_003676395.1. NCBI lineage: Eukaryota > Metazoa > Chordata > Mammalia > Artiodactyla > Delphinidae > Aethalodelphis > Aethalodelphis obliquidens. The sequence continues at coordinate 18,026,193 of NW_020837946.1, read as the reverse complement.
CTCCCGTTGCGGAGCACAGGCTCTGGACGCGCAGGCTCAGCGGCCATGGCTCACGGGCCCAGCTGCTCCGCGGCACGTGGGATCCTCCCGGACCGGGGCACGAACCCGCGTCCCCTGCATCGGCAGGCGGACTCTCAACCACTGCGCCGCCAGGGAAGTCCCCCCGTGGTGCTTTGACATGATATCTGTCTGTTACCACCACCACTTGCAGGGTGGCACTTGACAGTCCTCAGAAAACCCTGGCAGCATTTTCTCTCAGTGACGCTCACATGTGTCTCATTTTGGTTAAACCACAATGATGTGGTGAGAGCTGGCATCTGGCTTTTGTGGTGTTTTAAGTATCCACAGTATGGGAATTTGCCTCAGATTTGCTTAAATATGAGAACTTCAATTTGAGAACTTGAAAGAGGAAGCGGGCAGGTCCTGGGAGAGTTCTGCTCTGCATGTCCTGTCCCCTCTACACCGTCCCTGCTGTGAGTGCCTGACCCTGTCGCTGGCCACCCCCCCGCCCCCGACTCACCCCCGCTTCCCATCCTCTCCCCGCAGGCTCATTGTCAGCCAGAAGGCGCGGAGGCTGCTCAAAGGCTCCGGCTTCCATCTGGACCTGCTTCTCATCGGCTCCCTGGGTGGGCTCTGTGGCTTGTTTGGGTTGCCCTGGCTCACGGCCGCCACCGTCCGCTCGGTCACCCACGTGAACGCGCTGACCGTTATGCGCACTGCCATTGCTCCCGGCGAGAAGCCCCAGATCCAGGAGGTGCGGGAGCAGCGGGTCACTGGAGTGCTCATCGCCAGCCTCGTGGGTGAGAGCGCCCACCTTGCACGGCCCCGGTCCCCACCCCCCAGACTTGCGTTCTTGGACCTTAAATCCTTTCTCCATCCCAGGCTTGACCCAGATCCCTTCTGAGTTTCCAAACGCATCGTGACTAGCCCCTGCTCTGACCCCCAGACCTGCTTCTTGACACTCCATGTGCCTTTTTGCTTGAGTCCTTTCTTGGCTCTCTGTCCTGTTGCATCTTCTCTTGGTCACAGTGATGAGGCCCGGCTCATCTCCTCCCCACCAGGCCCTTCCATCCTCACGGGGGCTGCCTGAGGGGTCACGTAGGTGTGTGTCACCTCCTCCAGGCCTGTCCATTGTCATGGGGGCTGTGCTGCGCCGGATCCCACTGGCTGTGCTCTTTGGGATTTTCCTGTACATGGGGGTCACATCGCTGTCTGGCATCCAGCTGTCCCAGCGTCTGTTGCTCATACTCATGCCAGCAAAACACCATCCCGAACAGCCCTATGTGACCAAGGTAGGGCCAGGAGGCACAGAGGTGGGGCGACGGGGTGATGGGGAGCGGCGGGAGGGCCGAGGGATCTCTGGGCTGGAGATGGACTCTGAAGGATAAGCTGGGACCTGGGGACCCGAGTTCCTAGAGATGTGGTGAGACCTGACGCCTGTTCCCCAGGTGAAGACCTGGCGGATGCACCTGTTCACGTGCATCCAGCTGGGCTGCATCGCGCTGCTCTGGGTGGTCAAGTCCACGGCGGCCTCGCTCGCCTTTCCCTTCCTGCTGCTGCTCACAGTGCCCCTGAGGCGTTGCCTCCTGCCCCGGCTCTTCCAGGACAGGGAGCTACAGGCGGTAAGGGAAGGCGCTTGGGACAGTCTTAGGGGCTCGGGCCCTGGGTGCCAGTCTTTGCTGTTGTGTGACCACAGACAAATTACCTAACGTTCCGAAATCTCATTTTCATCTGTATGACGGGGCTACTAATAGATTCTCCCTTATAGGATCGTGGTGAGGATTAAACACAGTTCCAGGTAAAGCAATGAGAACGGTGCCTTGGTGTGAGAGAGGCACAGGGCTGCTGTAGACAGCTGTGTCCTGAACAAAGGCACACAGCTGAGGGATGAGCGGGCGTGGGGTGGTGCTGAGATCCATTCTGAGCCCTGTTTTTGTCAGCTAGAGGAAGGGACATCTTTTTGAAAATCCTCCGCCCACGCACGGTGTACAAAGGTACCACAGGAGCTCAGAGCCCCAGGAAAGTGCTTCTGTGTGGTAGCTGCTATCATCATTATTATTATTAGGAGGTATCGCTGGGGGGTGACCTCAAGGTTTTGGCCAGAGGGAAGTGCTTCAACCTGGGGCCACAGTCCCTGTAGACAGTGAGGCTTGGAGAGGTCTAGGGGCAGTGAGGGCTGCCGGCCCAAGGAGGAGCTGGGGAGCGGGAGGCGGTGAGTCCGCTTCCCGGCCTCTCCCAACCTTCTGCTCCCTTTTGCAGCTGGACTCTGAAGATGCCGAACCAAACTTTGATGAGGACGGCCAGGATGAGTACAACGAGCTGCACATGCCCGTGTGATCCTCCACCATGGTGCCCCTTGGAGACCCCGACACCTTAGTGATTGACACCAGGCCCCAGTCAGAGCCCAGCCCTAGGGCCAGCGGGCTCGTCATGACCCAGAGATGTGCCTGGAACCACTACTGATGCCACGACTAGAGTGGCCCCCTGACTCTGCCCTGGGCGCTGACCTCGTCTCACCCAGGCCCTTTCACAGACCAGACCGGCACAGGCTTTGAGCTCATTATAACCACACTCCTTGTCTTGTGTCTGCCTCACTTTCTTGGTTCCATCTCTGGTTTCTCGGGTCATACTTATCCATCTGGAATTGGAAGAATTCTATTTTCAGGGTCGTCCAAATCAGGGAGAGTTTTGAGGCAAGGACACAATTCTTGGAGGAAAGGGAGAGAATCAAGACCACAGAAGGTCAGAGCTGGATCTTATCAGCACCCCCTCGACCCCCCCCCCCAAGTACAGTTGAGGAGCTGGAGGCTCAAGGTCTGGCTCAAGGTCACACGCTGTTAATCCAGCCCCTGCTTAGAAGGGGGAGGTTGGGGGATGGGAGGGGGAGGAGGTTGCTCTGCTTTAGCCACTAGGGAAATCAGAGCGTCCCAATGGCTGTGGGGCTACAGAGGGGAATGGAAAATGTTTATTTTCTTTTCCTGATCCTTGGCAGTCCAAAGGGCAGGGACAGGAGCTGCCCAATCCCCTAGACGCCAGGGTCGTGCTGGCTTTGGGGTCCCTGGACCATTTTAGAGTCTCCAGGCTTAGAAGAGAGGCAGTTCTGGGATTCCTGAGGCCACTCCTTGCGTGCAACAGTCTTTGTTACGCCAGAAATAACCTGGGAGGCCTTGCAGAGGGTGCAAACTGGGAGCCCATTTCGTCACAGTTGCTAGGCAACCAGCTGCGTGGTTGAGCGTCTGTCCCTGTGTTGCCCTCTGGTGGCCGCTCTCTCACTGCAGGCTCTGTCTGGACTGGGCCCGGGTAACACTGCCGCCTGGTGGACCCGCTATGATCAAAGATCCCATTCAAGCACATTTAGTTCCTCATTGGGATGCAAGCGGGTGGGGCAGAGAGGTTCCATGGACTTACAAAGCCCTGGGCAGCTCTGAGCATCCAGTGCCAGGATGCCTCAACCCTACGTTACCCATTTACTCTGGAGGTGGCCCAAGTTCTTCCTTACCTTTCCCCAGGTTCCTCCCAGGTGTTCAGGCCAACGGCTAGAGCCCTGAAGTTGGTCAAGAGAGAAGGGACAGATTGCTGTGAGGCTATTTGTTTTGTTCATAAGGAAGAGAGGTGCCCCTCCAGCTGTCCTGGATTGTCATTCAGATTTAAGTATTTCAGTCCAGTCGGCCGCTTCTGTCTCTGGCGCCGCGATAGCCTCCAACTGCATCAGGCCTCTGACTGATCCTCCTGGCCTACATGAAGGGAAGATTCCTTTTCCCTTAGATTGGCCAAGGCCAGGTGGAATTTCAGAGTAACTTAGCCAAGGAGCAAAGTGAAGGTCAAACACAAAAAACTAGAACACAGACGTGTGCAGAGAAGATTCCAAACGCAGAGATGGCAGGGGCCACACGTGTAGATAGGCGTGGCTGAGAAGCTTTGCACGCAGGACTCTGTTCCTTTTCTGAGCCCTAAATCAGGTTGCCTGGTCCCCCCATCGGGGCCTTGGTGTGGGCGGACTTCCCTGTTGGGTCTGTGGGATGCTGAGACCCCACGGGAAAGAACCTGCTTCTTCCAGAGCCCCTGAGAGAAAGTAGTGACCTGAGCCCTGAAGACTCGGCTCTACATTGGACACAGGTTGTGTCAGTCATCTCTACTTAGCGAATAGCTGAGAAGTATGGGTGTTGCTCAGCTGGAAAGTGAGAAACAAGAGGGCGGGGGCTTTTGAAACTGAATGAGTCTTGGTCCTGGCTAGTGGGTCAGGGCGGCCTCCAGTATGACAGGGCCTTGAGGCCCCAGTTGGAACAATAGGTGAACAAATTTCAGTGAAAGATCGAGCCAGACATAACCTCGGGCTATCAACATGCCCCCTCCGCTCCCCCAATGGGAAAGGACATGAATAAGCCCTAAGAGCTTGGAGTCTTAAAGACCACGGCCTGTAAACCACCCTCCCCCGGCCCCGCTCCCCAAGGGAAGGCAACTGCAGTTCAGTGCAGTACAAGGCTGTAGTTGACCAACACACGCGCTGGGCTGGGCCTGGTTAGGGGGGAAATTCTTTCTCACCCAGGGTGGAGGCCTGTGGAGGCTCTGAGAGCACTTAGCACTTAGCTCAAAAGAACCCAAACTTTTGCCAGGGATGGGTCCCTTGAAGGAAGGCAGAGGACAGAATGACAGTGGGGGCCAGGGAAAGACAGGGGTGATGGGACAGTGGCAAACCCACCGGAAGACAAGTGGCCTGGCCTTTCAGAGATCATCACATTTGGGGATATTCAGAGTTTGTCCTGAAGCCTTGGTGTTTTCTCTTTCTCTTCACTGACCCTTCAACCTTATCTTCCTGGGGGGCTGCAGCTTGACCGAGGCTGCCTTCTTCCAGGTGTGGAGGGGAGCCAAAGGAGAGGATCTGCATCCGGGCCTGGTGGCACAGCTCTGGAGGACTAAGGGAGGGTAGAGGCCATGGTACTTTTGAGTGACAGGTGCTGCTACCGTCTGCTTTACAGTGGAAGCAGCTTGGCGAGCGGGCACATCCCAGGTGGCACAGGACCCTTCCAGTAAGGAGGATAGTGGGCCCGTCGCCATCTTAGCCTTCTCCTTGTGGCTCTCTGTGTGGGGTTAGGGCCGCATCCTGGGCAGCTGCCCCGAGCTTTCAGTATCCTTGGTCTAGTTCAAGCCCACTTCAGGCCCAGAGAAGTGCTAATTCATTCTTCTGCTTTGAGCAAAGACAGCGGCTGGCATTTCCTTGTTCTGTGCTGAAGATTCAGCTCACTCGTGGTCTGATGCCCCCGTGAAAACTTCTGGCTGTCAAAGCTCACAGACCATCTGCTTGGATTGCCCCTGCCCTCTCCCTTAGGGCACGGAACCTGGCAATAATAGGTCCCGTTTGGCAGCCGGTGTGACATCTCTTCTTGTATCAGGTGACTCAAATAATGATCGTGCCTGTTGACACTTAGAGCTCTCAAAGGGAATTCTGAAAGTGGAAAGACGAAACGGAGCTCAAGGGCACTTGCACCAAATGCTGCCCGTACAGCTGGCGCTTAAGCCGTTGCTGGAAGTAACAATCAAACAGGTTCCGGGCAAGCATCGAGCCGGGGATTGAATCCAATGTGGCAGATAGGAAACTCAGAGTGAGGAGTTTGGGTTCTAGATAAATAAGAGATATAATTATCTGAGACAGAACTTGATCAGTTGTGTGGTTCACCACTTGTGCCAAGAGCAAACTTCAATATTTGTAGGGTTTATGTTCTAGAAGGAAGATTTAATATTTGAAGCCTCTGCTTGGATTATTTTTAATTTAGTTAGAAATGTTTGCCTTGAACAACGCTTTATCAAGTGCTGAGTAAGCACACAGCTGTTGGGATGTTCTCTGGGTGGTGGGTGAGTCCCACTTGGATCTGGGGGCCGAGAGGAGGAGCAGGGAGCTCCGGGGACAAGGCTGCCTGGACCGTGGGAGGGGAGGGATAGAGAGCAGGTGGGGCACAGCTGGAGATGGAGCAGGGGCTGGACGCTGCTGGAATGACGGAGGGGGACGGGAGCGCTGAGGAGCATGCGAAACAAGACTTTTTTAAAAAAATTTTATCAGAGTATGGTTGATTACAATGTTGTGTTAGTTTCGGGTGTACAGCAAAATGAATCTGTTATACATATATCCACTCTGTTTTAGATTCGTTTCCCATATAGGTCATTACAGAGTATGGAGTAGAATTCCCTGTGCTATACAGTAGGTCCTTATTAGTTATCTATTTTATATATAGTAGTGTGTTTGTGTCAATCCCAATCTTCCAATGTATCCCTCCCCCTCCCTTACCCCCCAGTAACCATAAGTTTGTTTTCTACATCTGTAACTGTATTACTGTTTTGTAGATAAGTTGATTTGTGGCCTTTTTTAAGATTCCACGTATAAGCAGTATCATATGACATGAAAGTGACATGAAAGTCATGAAAGTGACAAGACTTTCTTTAGAGACTCTGTTGACATGCCTGCCAAGGCGCCTTTCCTGCCGCACCCCCATGACTTGTACTTGTCTATCTCCCTTCTCGGCCGTAAGATGGGCAGAGACCCAGCCTGTGCCTTTTTTGTACCCTGAACAACAACAGAACAATGCCTGGGCACAGGGTGCTCAGGGCCTACGGCTGAGCAGGTGGCAGAGGAGGAAGGGCCAAGGGGTCAAGGACACTGCCCCGCCGAGGATTCAGTGACAACCAAGGTGACAGCAATAGAACTTTTAAAGAATTCTGAGAATGTTTCGGTTTTCATGTTTGTTAGTTTCAATTACAGCTGTCACTTTCTGTGTCTGTTAGTAAAAATCCCCTCAAAACCCAAAGAGGCATCGTGGGTTTCTTTCCCAGCCAGCTGGAGGGAGAGATGCTGGCGAGGCTGCATACCAGGCTGATGAGTAGACAGTGGCCGGTGGGAAAGAGGAAGCGTCATCAGAAGCCCCAGGAGCCGTAGGAGACAAGATGGGACATGGATGGGAGCCTGGGAGATGGCCCTGGGGTTCCAGCCGGCAGGAAGGTTTGCGTTCTCTTAGCTGTCCTGTTCCTCCTCCACCAGTGGTTCTTCGAAATGCTAATGATGGAGGGACCAGAGCATCATCAGTCCGGCTTTTGGAGGGCCCGTTGTGTACAGGGCTTTTTTGATAAGAGTTTTCCCCAAGGATGGGACCCCTGGAGGCCACCCCTATGCCTTGTTTTCTCTCCTCCAGCCTCTGCTCCTTGGGGCCCAGCCCTACCCACTCTTCCCACTATAGCTGACAGTCATTTCTTATTGTCGCTTCTCCCTAGTGTGAAAACACAAATACATGGTATGTATATTTATTTTAGAGAGGGCAGGAACCATGCCTATTTCTATGCTGTTTACCAAGCAACTGAAAGGGCTGTACGCAGCACACTCTAATGTTTGGGCTGGTTGGCTGGGGCTGTAATCTGTGAACTCCTTCCTGGCTCTGCTGACTTTGCTGTTGTTGAAGGCATTGTGGTTGAGTGGTCTTAGTGCGGGGCTGGGAGATGGGAGTCCTGGGTTGTAACCTTAGTCCAGGAACTGGTTGGTGACTTGGTTATGTCCTCTCATCCTTCTGGGAGGTTAGGGATTTGCTCCAGTGCCTCTGATGTGGACCTTGTTCTTCCAAGAGACCTTGGTCATTGTAGTGCCTGCTTTGGGAGGGTGGGAAGCAGGAAGCTGTAGTGCCATGGTAACTCCAGACAATCTCTGGGAGAAGGTACTAGGCTTAAGAAGTTTCTTACTTAGCCTTGCCAGGTAGAAGGGAGCATAGATCTTGGAGGGACCCTGCTCTTCCATTCCCAGGGGAATTAGGAACTCAGGGACCACAGTGGGTAAAGTAGGGTGAAGAGGTGGGGCTGAGCAGTGACCTTGGAGAATGACCTTGGGAGTTATGACTGAATAATCAGACAAAGCTCTGAGACATAACCAGAATTAAATTAGATAGAAGTTTAACATCCATAAGAATTGTGCAGCCCCAAGGGAGAGGAATCATATGAAAAGAATGCAGGATTCTTTAAAGTTATATGGGAATAAACATGGCTACATACTTTTTTTTTTTTTTTTTCCCCGGTACGCGGAACTCTCGCTGTTGTGGCCTCTCCTGTTGCAGAGCACAGGCTCCGGACGCGCAGGCTCAGCGGCCATGGCTCATGGGCCCAGCCGCTCCGTGGCACGTGGGATCTTCCCGGACCGGGGCACGAACCCGTGTCCCCTGCATCGGCAGGCGGACTCTCAACTACTGCGCCACCAGGGAAGCCCCATAGCTACATACTTTAAGAATCAAATAATTACAAAATCAGGTATGGGTCTTGGATGGGGGTTATGGACTGGGCTCTGGTTCAAAAGCCAGTAATCAACCACTTGTATCTAAGGGAGTGATCTCTTTGGCCACCTCCATCTTTAAGTCAGAAAATTAGAGACTGCAAGTAGGGCTTGACTGGTCCACAGGGTCACCAGTGAGGATGCAGTCAGCATCCCACCCAAAATCTCATGGATTAACAACTTCAGAGCAAAGGAAATTATCTCCCTTATGCATAGACATTTCAGAAGCCTAGGGAAACTTGAAAATTCAGCACACAACTGTTTAAGGGAATCAAAGCTGTAGTTTTAATATTTTCAAGTTCAAAGAATTTGTGCATATATTATTGTTATTTAAATTAATTAATTAATTTATTTTTGGCTGTGTTGGGTCTTCGTTTCTGTGTGAGGGCTTTCTCTAGTTGCAGCGAGTGGGGGCCACTCTTCATCGCAGTGCAGGCCTCTCACTGTCGCGGCCTCTCTTGTTGCGGAGCACAGGCTCCAGATGTGCAGGCTCAGTAGTTGTGGCTCACGGGCCTAGTTGCTCCGCAGCATGTAGGATCTTCCCAGACCAGGGCTCAAACCCGTGTCCTCTGCATTGGCAGGCAGATTCTCAACCACTGCGCCACCAGGGAAGCCCTGTGCATATGTTATTATCTTAGCCCATTCAAGGTGCTATAATAAAATACTGTAGACTGGGTAGCTTATAAACAACAGAAAATTATTTCTCACACTTCTAGAGGCTGGGAAGTCCAAGATCAAGGTGCTGAAGATCTGATGTCTGGTGAGGGCCCACTTCCTGGTTCATAGATAGCAATTGTCTTCTTTTTTTAAAAAATTGAAGTATAGTTGATTTACAATATCATATTAGTTTCAGGTGTATAGCATAATGATTCAATATTTTTATAGATTATACTCCACTTAAAAGTTACTCTAAAATATTGGCTATATTCCCTGTGCTGTGCATTACATACTGATATCTTTTTATTTATTTATAAAATAAATATATCACTCTCTCTTTTTTTTTTGGCTGTGCCATGTGGCATACAAAATGCAGGATCTTATTTCCCTGACCAGGGGTCAAACCCTGCCCCCTGCAGTGGTAGCATGGAATCTTAACCACTGGACCACCAGGGAGGTCCCTCTTACTTATTTTATACTTACTAGTCTGTACCTCTTAATCCCTTTTCTCTATCTTGCCTCTCCCCTACCCCTGGGGAGAGGTAACCACTAGTTTGTCCTCTGTTCTGTTTGTCTGTTTCTGTTTTGTTATATTCATTCATTTGTTTTATTTTTTATATTCCACATATAAGGGAAAACATACAATATTTGTTTCTGTTTGATTTATTTCACTAAGCCTAATACCCTCCAGGTCCATCCACGTTGTTGCAGTTGGCCATCTGTCTTTTTGCTGTGTCCTCACATGGCAGAAGGGACAAGGGAAATCTCTCGGGTCTTCTATAAGGGCACTAATTTCATTCATGGGGACTCCACCTTCATGACCTAATCACCTCACAAAGGCCCCACCTTCTAATATCATCACTTTGGGGGTTAGGATTTCAACATATGAATTTTGGTGGGGGACACAGACATTCAGTCAATAGCAATGATACTTTATGTTCATACAATTTTTTTTTTAAATTTATTTTTGGCTGTGTTGGGTCTTTGTTGCCACACGCGGGCTTTCTCTAGTCGCGGCGAGCGGGGGCTACTCTTCATTGCGGTGCGCGGGCTTCTCATTGCAGTGGCTTCTCTTGTTGAGGAGCACAGGCTCTAGGTGCGCAGGCTTCAGTAGTTGTGGCACGCAGGCTCAGTAGTTGTGGTTCGCGGGCTCTAGAGCGCAGGCTCAGTAGTTGTGGCGTATGAGCTTAGTTGCTCCGCGGCATGTGGGATCTTCCCGGACCAGGGCTCGAACCGGTGTCCCCTGCATTGGCAGGCGGATTCTTAGCCACTGTGCCACCAGTGAAGCCCCAATGTTCATACAGTTTTAAAGAGAATTTGGCTATTAGAATAATAGACCACTAACATTCTTCTTTTGTGCTTTCACTTGAATAATTGATTGAGATTTGTGATTTTAAGTTGAAATCTAAGTTTACATATAGATTGGAATATTTGATTGGAAATATTTGGAAATTTAAGAGAATTTAAGCTTGACTGTTTTTTGTATGCTTAATTTATTAAATCTATGAGTCACTTTAGTACTCGGGAAGGTTTGTCAGATGAAGTACTTAAAAAGGAATTGAATATGTTACATTTATAAAAGCTGCTTAAAATGTTAAAGCGGTTTAATTAGCTAAGTGTATAAATGGGACTAAACATTAATCAAAAGCCCTCTCAAAGTGATTGTTAATATTTGCTAGACTTATAAATAGTATAATAAGCTGATTTTTTAAAGCTTAAGGAAGAGCCATATATTTCTGAATCTACACATTTAGTAAATCAAATTCTAATTTTCAAGACCCGAGTAAAGCTATAAGTGGTCTTTTTCATGCACAAAAGCCACCCTCAAGGACATAAAGAACCAGTGATCAGGTCTTCAGCAGTGTGGAAGCGGGGGCGGGATGAGTGGGAAGTGCAGAAGGGAGAATAAGATTTTAGTGTCATCTGGATTGTCTTGTTCCCAAGGTCAGGCTAGTTAGTGCATTCCACCCAATGGCCACTTGCTCATCTCACAGGGAGAGACTATAATTAAGTCACTGTGTGGGCGGTCAGAATAGCCGACGGGGGCATTTGGCTGCTAAGACAGTGAGTTGCCTGGTTGTGGCTTTGGGCTCCTAGCAGCCCCTCTCAGCAGCCCCTTCTAGGTTGAGTTCCACTGCTCTGTTAGCTGTAAGTTACTCCCCAAATCATTTCCCCTAAGTAAGAATAAAGATGTTTGTGGTAGAGGCTGAGGTTTTTGTTTCCCAGAGGGGTTTGCAGCTGAGAGCCAGTGCAATGTGCAATCAGTCCGAATGCTTACTGGCACCCGATAGAAGCCAGACCTAGCCAATTTAAGCAGAAACAGAGCTGTTGAAAGCCACTCGTAGAACCACTGGGAAAGTAGGAGAATTCAACTCAGAAGTGACATTGGCCAGAACCACAAAGACATGTCATAGAAAAAGTTTGGCGAGAACGCTGCTGTCACCACTGAGCATGAGTTGCCGCGGTTTGAGCCCCTGGTGGTGGATGCCATCCCTGGTACTGCTGTCATGGCTGCCCCTGGAATGGCCACCAGAAGGATCCTCCACTACCCTGTTGCATCGCTAGTGCCTGATCCACGGTCCCAGGTGGATGCATCTCCTTGGCCAAGCTGACATCCTGTGTCTGTGCCCAAGATGCAGGGAAGGCTGGGAATGAGAGCCTGTGGCATTTTTAGCTTCTGTGGTGGCAGATGGTCTCTGACTCCCTCTGAAACCCATAGCAGTGTGATGTTGGAACCAGCTTACAAGAGCCAGTTGTTAAATTTTAGGGACTGGTGAGCTGGTTGTTGAATACAGCTTTTATTAAAAAATAAATGACAGTAGGTATGCTCTCCCCTACTCCTCCTGAAAAGTACAACGAACCCCCTGGATATTATATGTAAAAGGTGTTTCAAGAAAACTGAAAGGAAAGAAGGTGGCAGACCAGGAGGGACCTTGGGACCTGAGGAAGAACACATCAATGAGTTCCTTGGGATTTTTTTTTTTTTTTTTTTTTGCCTCATATTTCCCAAATTTGGAGCTGAAGTAGCTGGCAAGTCAGAAAAGTCAATGAGCTTGAAAAAAAAAAACTCCAGCAAAGTCTGCTTTTTCTAGCCAAAGGACCAGGAAAGGAACAACACAGCAAGACAGAAAACTTTCATACAGTAACCACCAAACACCATAGAAAACTGTGGCCCCATTCCCACCCATGCCAAGAAAGGGTAAGTGGGGAGCCCTGATTTCCAACTTTGAGAGACTGTGACAAGGCACTTCAACAGCCCTGCTGGGGTGGTATCATAGAGGCCAAGTAGGGGGCCTGGATTTCCACCCCACGTAGCAGTGATGAGACCCCTTCTCCCTCCCATCAGGGTGGTTTCAGAAGAGACCTAGTGGGGAGTTGGAACTTTCACTGTTTCCCAGCAGTAGGAGACAGAGAAGAATATGATATAATGATAAAAGAGTCAATCCACCAAGAAGGCTTAACAATCCCAAATGTGTATGCACCAAACAGCAGAGCAATGAAATATGTGAAGCAAACACTGAACTGAAAGGAGAAGAAGACAAATCACAATTCTAGATGGAGATTTCAACACTCCTCTCTCAACAATTGATAGAACAATGGGTAGAAAATCATCAAGGATGTGGAAGAACTCAACTACACCATCAACCAGTAGGATCAAATGAGCCTTATAGAACAGTAACCCAACAACATCGGAATACATGTTCTTTTCAAGTGATCATGGAGCACATACCAAGATAGACCATATCCTGGGCCATAGAACAAATTGTAACACACTTAAAAGAATCAAAATCATACAGAATTTATTTTCTGACCACAGTGGAATTAAACTAGAAAATCAACAACAGGAAAATAACAGGAAAACTTCAAACTTGAAAATTAAATAACACACTTCTAAATAATCCATGTGTCAAAAAAGAAGTCTTGGGGAAGTAAAAGAAATATTGAACTGAATGAAATGAGAATACAACATATGAAAATTTGTGGGACACAGATACAGCAGTGCTCAGAGGGAAATTTATAGTGCTAAATGCATACATTAGAAAAGAGGGAAAGTCTCAAATTGATAACCTAAGTTCCCACTTAAAGAATCCAGAATTAAGATGAGCAAAACTAAACCCAAAGCAAACGGAAGGAAATATTGGGTTGGCCAAAAATTCGTTTGGGTTTTCCATAAGATGTTACAGCAAAACCAGAATGAACATTTTGGCCAACCCAATAATAACGAGCAGAAATCAATAGAAATGAAAACCAAAAAGAAAAAAAAAAGGAGAAAATCAATGAAATGAAGAGCTTGTTCTTTGAAAAAGTCAAAAAAATTGACAAATCTCTAGCAAGACTGACAAAGAAAAAAAGAGAAGGCACAGGTGTGCACTATCAGGAATGACAGGGGGTATCATTACCAACCCTACAGACATCAAAAGACCGATAAGGGAATACTGTGAAGACGTCTGTACGTATAAACTTGACAACTTAGATGAAATGTACTGTTTCTCAAAAAACACAAACTATCATAACTCACCCAATATAAAAGAGATAATTTGAATAGTCCTGTAACAATGAAGGAAACTGAATTCTTTAACAACTCCAGAATAAGAAATCTCCAAGCCCAGATCATTTCACTGGAGAATTCTACTAAACATTTAAAGAAGAATTAACACCAATTCTACACAATCTTTTCCAGAAAATAGAAGAGGAAGGGACACTTCCTAATTCATTTGATGAATTATTTCCCTGATACCAAGACCAGACAAAGATAATACAAAAAATGAAAACTGAAGACCAGTATCCTTCATGAATACAGATGCAAGAAATATTTTTTAAAATTAACAAATATAAACTAGAAATATAAAAAAGAGGGAGTTCCCTAGGGGCCTAGTGGTTAGGATTCCAGGCTTTCACTGCTGTGGTCTGGGTTCAGTCCCTGGTCGGGGAACTGAGATCCCGCAAGCTATGCATTGCTGCCAAAGAAAAAAAAAAAAAAAAAAAGAAAGAAATATAAAAGAGAATTATACATTATGACCAAGTGGGGTTTATTCCAGAGATGCAGAGCTGGTTCAATGTTCAGAAATCAGTCAACGTAACGCACTATGTTAACACATGATTGTATCAACTGATACAGAAAAAAGCATTTGACAAAATTCACCATTTATTCATGATCAAAACTCTCAGAAAAATAGAAATAGAGGGGAATTTCCTCAACATAATAAAGTGCATCTACAAAAACTCTACAGCTAATCTGTACTTAATAGTGAGAGATTGAATGCACTCCCCCGAAGATTGGGAACAAGGTAGAATGTCCTCTCCCACCACTCTTAGTCAACATTGTGCCAGTGCAATAGGCAGGAAAAAGAAATAAAAGGCATACAGATCAGAAAGGAAGAAATAAAATAGTCTTTGTTCACAGGTGACATGGTTGTCTACATAGAAAAGCCTAAGGAATCTATAGAAACAAAACAAAACAAAACTCCTAGAACTAATGCGTGAGTTGACAAGGTCAGAGGATACATGATAAACATAGAGAAATCAATCACATTTCTATATCCTAGCAAAAACATGTGGACACCAAAATTAAAAATACAATACCATCCATAGCCATGCAGAAAAATGAAATATTTAGGCATAAATATAACAAAAATGTACAGGACCTACATGCTAAAAAACTATATAAAGTTTATGAAAGAAATCAAAAAAGACCCAAATAAATTGAGAGACACACTGTGGTCACAGATTGGAAGACTCAACATCATAAAGATGTCAGTTCTCCCTAAATTGATATATAGTTAAAATTTTTTTATTGAAGTATAGGTTGAATTACAATGTTGTGTTAATTACTGCTGTATAGCAAAGTGACTCAGTTATACATACTTTTTCATATTCTTTTCCATTATGGTTTATCACAGGATATTGAATATAGTTCCCTGTGCTATACAGTAGGACCTTGTTTATCCATTCTATGTATACCAGCTTGCATATGCTAATCCCAAACTCTCAATCTCTCAATCCAACCCTATCCCACCCTCCTCCCCCTTGGCAACCACCAGTCTATTCTCTATGTCCCTAATTCTGTTTCTGTTTCATAGGTGGGTTCATTTGTGTCATATTTTAGATTCCACATATAAGTGATATCATAGGTATTTGTCTTTCTCTTTCTGACTTACTTCACTTAGTATGATAATCTCTAATCTCATCCAGATATATAGTTTTAATTCAATTTTTATTAAAATCAAAGCAATATTTTTTGAAGATATATACAAGATTGTCCTAATATTTATATGGAAAGATATAAGAACTAATAGCTAAAACAATTTTTAAAAAGAAGAATAAAGTGGGATGAATCAGTCTACCTGATTTCAAGACTTATTACATTGCTACAGTAATCAAGGCTGTGTGGTATTGGTATAGGGACAGACACATAGATAAATGGAAGAGAATGGAGACCTCAGATATAGACCCACACAAGTGTGCCCAACTGAGTCCTGACAAATAGTGCAAAAACAATTCAATAGAGGAAAGATAGTCTTATCAACAAAAGAGAATGGAGTAACTGGACATCCATAGGCAAAAAGATGAACCCTGACCTAACCCTCACACCTTATATAAAAATTAACTTGAAATAGATCACAGACTTAATTGTAAAACTTAAAACTATAAAAATTTCAGAAAAATATAGGAGAAGATCTTTGAGATCTAAGGCTAGGCAGAGTTCTTGGACTTGAGAACAAAAGCATGACCCATAGTAGGAAAAATTAATAAATCTGACTTCATCAAAAATTTAAAATTTTGCTTTGCAATAGACCCCAAGAAGATGAAAAGATAAGTTACAGAGTAGGAGAAAATATTTGCAAACTACATATCTGATGAAGGAGTAGTATCTAGAATGTATAAAGAATTCTCAAAACTCAACAGCAAAACCCAAACAATCCGATTTGAAAAAATAGGCAAAACACACAAACATTGCACTAAAGAAGATACACTGATGACGAATGAGCACATTAAAAGGTGTTCAGTGTTATTAGCCTTTAAGGAAATGCAAATTAAAATTGTAAGATTCCACTACATACCTATCAGAATGGCTAAAATAAAAAATAGTGACAATACCAAAGGCTGATGAAGATGTGGAGAAACTGGATCACTTATGCATTACTGGTGGGAAGGTAAAACGGAGCTGCCACTCTGTTTTTTGTGGGGTTTTTTTGCGGTTCGCAGGCCTCTCACTGCTGTGGCTTCTCCCGTTGCGGAGCACAGGCTCCGGACACACAGGCTCAGCGGCCATGGCTCACGGGCCCAGCCGCTCCGCGGCATATAGGGATCCTCCCGGACCGGGACACGAACCCGCGTCCCCTGCATCGGCAGGCGGACTCTCAACCACTGCGCCACCAGGGAAGCCCGGAGCTGCCACTCTGGAAAACAGTTTGTCAGTTTCTTAAAAACTTAGACATGTAAGTATCATATGACTTAGCAATTGAACTCATGGGCATTTATCCCCGAGAAATGAAGAATTATGTTCCTACAAAAACTTGTACACAAATGTTTCTAGCAGTTTACTCATAATAGCCAAAAACTGGGAAAACCCAGATATCCTTTAATGGGTGAATGGTTAAACAAACTGGAATAATAGTCAACAATGAAAAGGAATGAACTTTTGATACACACACAACCTGTGTTTATCTCCAGAGCATAATGCTGAGTGAAAAGAGCCAGTCCCCAGAGGTTACACAGTCCCCAGATTCCATTTATATAATATTCTTTTTTTTTTTCTTGGTTTGTTTGGGGTTTTTTTTGCGGTACGCGGGCCTCTCACTGCTGTGGCCTCTCCCGTTGCGGAGCGCAGGCTCCGGACGCGCAGGCTCAGCGGCCATGGCTCACGGGCCCAGCCGCTCCGCAGTATGTGGGATCTTCCCGGACCGGGGCACGAACCCGTGTCCCCTGCATCAGCAGACGGACTCTCAACCAATGCGCCACCAGGGAAGCCCAAAACTGGGTTCTTCTTAAGGATACTTCTTCTCTAGTTCATTGCCACCCTCATTTTATACAAGGCAGTTGTGGACTGCAGGTGAGGAGGGCTCTGGCGGAATGAAATCGTTACTGTTGATTATCTTGTTCTTTGAATATTCAGTAAAGAAATGGCAAGATGGTGGAACTACAAAAAAATGGAACTGTATGAAGGCTCAGGTATCTTTGTACATTTTCCTAGGCAATATCCTCTCTACTCTCTATCATATTCTGATTCTTTCTTTAGCACCAAATATAGGACCCATGTAGCTATTGGTCTTGCTCCTCCAGCAAACTTTTCCTTCCCATGCTTCTCCATTTGGCTATATGTGGCATGGTAGTCGGCGGCAGTGGGCCTGTGGATAGGGATCCAATCAACCAACCTATCCCATATTTTGGCCACAGTGACTGGTCCAAAGTGTCGGCACACACGGACAAGAGGATACATGGACATTTGGCATGAGTTCTTTTCATCCACTAGGATTGCTAAATTGGCACTTGCAGCCTCCATGCCCCCTGCCACACAGAGAGGACCTCTCTGCAGCCCGAGTGTGGCCAGCACAAAGCTTGGCAGAGGTGAGAGACAGACAGACAGACAGAGTACTATTTGGGCTGAGTTCCGGGGAGCCCCTGAGGCTCTGTTCCCAGCAGCTCATCCTTCCCAGGCAATTCCACTTTTTGCAGAAGCAAATTCTAGTAGAGTTTTTTGGCACGTGCACCACCCAAAATTCCAGATGAACACATATTCCTTATAGAGTTTTCCCTGGTCTCCATGGCTTCTCTTCCCTTTTCCTGTTCTTGATTTGGAATTTACTTATGTGATCTAAGACTGACAGTCACAACCTGAAACCCCGGGAAACACTTTTCCACCTAGGGATCTGGTGAACTTACAGAAAATCTTCAGGGGGCCCCTGAGTAGGCTGCTTCTCTCCTCTGAGTGTCTTTGGATGCTTCAGCCAGCCATGGAGTTGAGTCAGAGGAAGGGTAACAGCACGAATCTGCTGGTTTATAGCCTGAAAGAAATATTTGGGTAGGAATACACTTTTTTTTTTCCAATATAGAAGAAACCTCCAAGAATCAAGCCAAATGGTTTTGAGAAACATTTTGTGGTGGTACACTGATTGGGTGCTAGGACACCTCCATCTTTGGCTCCCATATTCCCTGATTTATTTTGACACCAGAACGTCTGTAAGTGCCGCCACCCAGCCACATGCTAACTTTTTTGTCTATGCAAGGGTGTAAACTGCATATACTTTATTTCAATTAGCTTAACTGTTTTTGGTATTTAGTACTAATTGTCTTAATTAGCTTCCAAAGCACAACAATGCCGACAATGGTAATGACTACATCTTATCCATATGGTTACAGAAGACAGATGACTTAATTTCCCATCCTCAGGCTGTGTGAGTCCCAGGAGGAGGACTGAGCAGATGTGAGAGGAGGAAGATGTAAGTCTTCCAGAGAGCTGCTGGCCTTGAGTGCAAAACCTGAACATCAAGAAGAGATGAGGAGGTGATGGACAGGGGAATAAAACAGGAGAATGAAGGATTTACGGAGAACTTGGGTCATCTGTTTTCTTTTTCTTTTTTTAATATATTTATTTATTTATTTTTGGCTGCATTGGATCTTTGTTGTTGTGCGTGGGCTTTCGCCAGTTGTGGCGAGCGGGGGCTACTCTTCGTTGCGGTGCACGGGCTGCTCACTCTGGTGGCTTCTCTTATTGTGGAGCATGGGCTCTAGGTGCACAGGCTTCAGCAGTTGTGGCACGTGGGCTCAGTAGTTGTGGCTTGCCGGCTCTAGAGCGCAGGCTCAGCAATTGTGGCACATGGGCTTAGTTGCTCCACGGCACGTGGGATCTTCCCAGACCAGGGCTCGAACCCGTGTCCCCTGCATTGGCAGGCAGATTCTTAACCACTGTGCCACCAGGGAAGCCCGGGTCATCTATTTTCTTAATGTGCATATCATGGAGTGATCCTGGGTGAATAATAATAACAAAAAATTTCCCAGTGCCAGCAGGCTATATTGGCTCTGATCTGAAGAGGCAATGTTTGAAGACCAAATCGTAGGAGGCTGAAAGTGAGAAATGCCCCATAGCGCAATCTGTCTTGGGAAAAGTTGGTACCAGTCAAAACCTGGGTGACATTTCTTGGGGAAATCTGGCTTAGACGAAGTTCATAGCTAGTGCCTGGCATTTATTGGGAGCTTAATATATGTTTTAATCAGCACCTGTCAGAAAATCCTTTGGGGTCAATCTTCAAAATATATCTAGACCCTGACACTTAGCACCTACTTAAATGGCTGCTCTCCAGCTCTGATCCACCATCCTCTTTGACCTGCCTGCCCCTACCAGCCTCTTGCCTTGTCTTCCTGCATCTACCCTCAGCCCCTACAGTTTATTCTGAACACAGCAGTCAGAGGAATCTTTTAAAACATAAATCATATCATTTCACTGTGCTTCTCAGAACCGTCTGATAGCTCCCATCTCAGAATAAGAGTCGGAGTCCTTGTGATGACTGGCAGCGTCCTCCTACCTGACCTCATCTGCTCCTGCTTTCCGCCACTCTCTCCACTGAGCCTTCCCTCAGTGTCCCTGGCACGCCCACACTTGACGGCTGCATCACCCAATTCTGTACCCACCAGCCCCATGTGGCTAGTGACTCTCATATTGGACAGGGCACAGATGGAGTATTTCCACCATCACAGACAGTCCTACTGGACAGGGCTGCCCTAAGACTTTACCTTGGCTGGAAAGCTCTTTCCAAAGACATCCACATGGCAAACTCCCTCAAATCCTGACTCTGCTCAAATGCCACCTTTTCCAAGAAGCCTCCTGCTGAAACCACCCAATTTAAAATCTCACCCCACAACCTAGTTCCCTATCAATCATTCCTGCTCCCCTCACTCTGCTCTATTTTTTCTATAGCACTTAACACCTTATAGCACTTTATATGGTTTAGTTATTTATTATGCTCGTGGATTATTGTCAGTCCCCCCATGAAAATGTATGCTCTAAGAATAAGGGTTTTTGCCATTTTTGTCCGCTGCTGTATCCCCAGCATCTAGAACAGTGCCTGGCACAGAGTAAACACTCGTGAAATAATTGTCAAAGGAATTAGTCAATGGATCAACATATTTTTTGATCACCTGCTGTATCCCAGGCTCTGTGCTAGGCACTGGGGATACATAGAAGAGTGAAATAGACCCTGTTCCTGCTGTCATGAAGTTTCTAGTCTAGTGGGAGAGATAAGTAAACAAACAAGTACCTAAAACAAATTCTGGGGAGTTCTATAGAAGAGACAAACAGGGAGCAGAAATAGATAATATAGCGTGTGTGTGTGTGTGTGTGTGTCTGGGTGTGTGTGTTGCGGTGAGGAGACTTTTTGATGAGGACAGGCCAGCTATGTAATGAAGGGTGGAGGGAGGGGTCATTGCAGGGAGGGGTTGAAGAGTATTTTAGAGGAAAGAGCACGTGCAGAGGCCCTGACACAGGCAGACATTCATGCAAAGGTGCGTGAACAGCGCATGTAAGATGCCCGTGAATTAGGAATCGTAGGTCAGTCACTGTCATCACAGGCCTGCCTTCTGTGGCAATGCTACTCAGAGTGTGATCTTGAATGAGCGGTGTTCGAATCATCTGGCATCTTGTTAGAAATGCATTCACAAGACCAACCCCATACTTGGGAATCTGTTTTTAACAAGCCCTTCAGGTGATCCTGACTCTCACTGTTCTTTAACGTTGTGCCTCTTTATAGAATCCAAGCACATGGCGGGCATCCATACCCATTATTGGAATGAATGGATGAATGAATGAATGAAAGGATGATGAGGGGATATGTGTAAGCTGAGGCTCAGACGATAATTAACATGAAACACAAAGAGATTCTTTCTTTATTGAGCCAAAGGTCAATCATTAAGTGCAAGAATGAAAAAGAAGGAAATAACCTAAGTGTCGGAGGAACTCAGAGATTTAGATGTAGAGAGGAGGGTGAAAGGTATGCCTGACAGGGGAGAGCAAAGCTTTGAGACTGACAGGAGCATGACTTGATCATGGCAGAGAGGAGACCACCGGCCGGAAAGGACAGTTTGTGTGAGAGGAAGTGGGAAGGATGCTGGAAGATGGGCAGGTCTTTACTGCTGGGGTAGCAAGTACACAGGAGGCAAGCTGGCCTCCAGATGTTTCAGGAAGGTAGTGTTGTCATTTGCAAGGTGATTGGAGTGACAAAACATAGTGGTCTTGGCATTACTTACAGAATGACTTGGCTATGCACTCAGTGCTGAGAAGAGCAGGAAGGTACTGCCACCACCTAGCATTTTCTACACGCCACACGCTCTTCTAAGCCTTTTACATGCATATGCTCGTTCAATCCTTGCAATCCAGTGAGGTAGCTACTCTTTTATTCGACCAATGAAGGGACTGTGGCACAGAGAGTTCAGTAACTTGCCCAAGGTCACCCAGCCCATAAGTGTTCAAGCCGGTATTGAATCCAGGCGGTCTGGTTCCACTGGACGTTGCTGCCTGACTACACTCTGAGTCCAAAAGACCTTGGGAAACATCTCTGCCTTGCTGCTCACCAGTCCCCTTGGAGGCTATCTTGGGGTGGGGGAGGGGCACTTCAGAAAGCCCCTCTTTCCTAGCTCCTTCTTCCTCCCCTGGTGGTCTGGTGGTCCTGCCCCTGGTCCCACTCCTCACCCCCTACCCTCAGGTTCCTGTGGTTGATGGGTGGGATGGTGCAAGTAGGAGGAGGGGCTGGGGGCCTGGTCCCGGGTCTGGACAGGGATGGAGTTGGATTTTATAGGGCCTGAAGTTTATGCTATCTGGGGAGTCTCCTTTAAGAAAACAAAATACAAAAATGTCTTGTTTGGTAAATTTTATAAAATCATTGACCTTGTGAGTTCTTGTAGAACCCCTCTGTCCCCACCCGGGGCCTCCGAGGGGGCCTCATTAGCTTCTCAGAAAAGCTGCTTCTGGTTCTGTGCCTGTGTTTTTCCAGCCATCCCAGAGTGGAAAGACTAGTGTCTTTCTCTTGCTAATGTCCATCTCCTTTGAGAGCAAAAGTGCATGAATACGTTCCTGGAATCTCTTTTTCTCACCTCACCAAAGCCCTGGGGTGGCCTTTTATCATCCTAGCTAGGGAGAGAACAAGGAAACCCCATCCTGCCACCTTTAGGAGAATAGGGGTTTATCAAGAGGGCAAGGCAGTAGGTGGAGGCCCCTGCAGTGTTTGAGTCCAAAGTTAGGACCCCACTGCTGTGAAAAAGGAGCTGGCATTCTCCCGGCTGGGCTCCAAGGGACAGGCTGCCATCGGTTGCAACAAATGACCCCAGTTCCTTCCCTTGCGCTGGTTTCGTACTTATTTTAGCTCGTTTCTGCACATGTTTGATAAACACAGTCCAGTCAGGGAGTGGTCTTGCTGTAGCCTCATCAGGGACCTGGCCTTTTGTATAAGTAATTTAGCAGGTAGCAAAGCTAGATATGTAGCTTCTAGAGCCCTTTCCTGGGCCCCTCGGGGCTGGCAGGGCTATGCCAGAAACTGGTTCTGGGGTGTTCTTAAAACAGGGAGTGTCCGTTGAGGGATTTGGACAGGATTGAAGCCAGGAGAGGCAGTGAGACAAGCCAGGGGGTGGGGTAGGGACCTGGCTTGAGGTGACGGATGAGGCATGAATCTGGGAGATGTGGGATCAGGCTCAAACATTCTCCACCATCAATACCCACCATGGGAGATTCTAAATCAAAGAATGTGTCACTCCAAAGGGTGTAACATGTGGTCTCAGCTAATGTGCTGTCAACTTCGCTGTGGTTCTCCTGGGACTCCACTGAAAGGGCTCACTTGATATTTAAATATTCCCCTTTTTCATTTCCTCCTCTCTCTTTCTCTCAGGAAATTGACTGTAAATGGCAACTTTACAGACAGTCCTGATCTGCAAATTAAGCTGAACCAGCAGTCCTGGGATTTACAATCATAACCTCGTGGAATTGAACTATTAACTAATCCAAGCACACGTATATTTAGTCTCCAACCCTGGTTTTAGCAATTTCCAGCGGCACCTCGTCCGTCAGTAATTCTAAAATGGCTGGAATTGCTGCTGCCTCTTTAATCAGGTCTCAGGACCGAGGAGGCTGAGAGGCTCCTGTTTTCTGCCTCCTTCATGTTTTCTCTGGAAGAATTGCAGAGGCCTGGATTGGATGTCTTTTTTTTTTTTTTTTTTTTTTTTTTTACCATCCCTTGGGGAATCATGTGATAAGAATCAAAGTCTGAAGATGTTCAAGTCTCTTGAAATGTGTCCGTTCCTTTTAAGAAGGACCACATCATTTGAAAAAGCAGCAGGACAACAGGCAGAGCTCACCTAGAAACGGAAATGACCAGTGAGTTGTAAAAGAAATACTTGTTCAAGGTAACATGTCAATAAGGCAGATTGACCTTGAGAGCAGGAGTTGTTTTTTTTATCAAGGTCTCCGTGGAGCTAATACTAGTCCTGACTCTAAATGTGTGGACCTGGGCTGGGATGTCTCCCTTCTGATTCAGGTTGCTTTTGCTCAGCGGTTGCTAAGGGATGGGGATTTTAGGTGGTGGATGTCCAGCATTAAGTAACATCATGAGAAAGGGATTCTGATTAGAGTCACACTGGCTTGAATCCCAGCTTTACCATTTACTTAATCTCTCTGTGTCTCACTTTCCACATTTCTCAAGGGGATAAGATTGATTATCTGCCTTTTGGGGTTGTCATGAGAACTGTGTCTGGCACATAGTTATATAAGTGTTTATTGTTATGAGGATGAATTTATTTTCAATGATTCTGGTTAAAGAGAAGGTCTCAGTATGATGCTAACATGTCTTTAACACCCTTTCTAGGCATTTGCTAATTTCTCTTTAATAGAGAGCAGGGCTTAGTTTCAGAGTTAGCTAGACTGTAATGATACTGTTTTTCATTATATTTATTTTTATGGTTACCTCCTATTTATATGGCGAGTGAAACTGGCTTTCTCTTTATAACAGTGACATAACTTTAAAAAAAATTAAAAAAATTAAATTGAAGTATAGTTGATTTACAATATTGTGTTAGTTTCAGGTATACAGCAGAGTGATTCAGTTGCCTATATATATTTTTTCAGATTATTTTCCATTATAAGTTATTATAAGATATTGACTATAGTTCTCTCTGTTGTAAAGTAAATCCTTGTTGTTTATCTATTTTATGTATAGTAGTTTGTATCTATTAATCCCATACTCCTCATTTATCCCTCCCACCCCCCCTTTCCCCTTTGGTAACCATAAGTTTGTTTTCTAGTGACATAACTTTACCTAAATAAAATGTAAGTTGATTTAAACAAAAATATTAAGAAAATGGTAGATATAAGTGGAAAATGAAGAAGGTAAAATGATTACGGTGGGACATAACTGACGGAAGTAGTAGACTAGGTCACTTTGTCTAAAAGAATTTCCAGCACAAAAATATTGAGATTGGTGACATCTTTGGGCATTTTTACATTCAGGGTGAGGGTGCTTAGCAGGAAGTTTCCTCTGGCTTCCTCCTGGCTTCTTTTTTTCTTTCACTTGTGAACGGCCACAGAGATGAGTCACTGGGTCAGTCGAGTGACTGCCCCATCCTATGCCCACGCCCTCCCCATGACCCTACCCCCTCCAACCTCTGGGAGCGGGGCTCCCAGGGGAAACAGGCAGACTGATCCTCAGTGCAGGGCACTGGAGTGGGGCTGTCACACTATACGGGAAAGTGGAATTTTGAAAAACTGATTATTTTGATCGATCGTGAACAACTGATAGATACGGCCTGGGTGAGCCTGAACCCATGGCTTCCCTCTCCAGACACTAGACTCCTCACTCCTAAGTGAGAAAGAGCAGATCTGCCAAGTCTCAGGAAAGCAAAGGGAATGAGCATCTGCTATTTCCACTGAGGGAGAAGGCTGGGCAAAATTGAACCGAGGCAGAAAGACCTGAAGAACGTGTTTTTAGATACCATGGACGAATTGATTTAAAAAGATGGAAATGTAAAAGTTTGGAAATGACGTGATGTAACTGAGTTATTACAGAAAGGCAGACTGGGGGCTCATCTAAGGAAAATCTGGGTAACATAAACCATAAATTAATGGATAATATGAATGGTTGAATTATAGGCCTTTAATGAAACCCCCAACTGTGAGAATTTCTGTTTCTTTAACTATAACTTGGACTTTCAGAGTCCTCCCCCTGGGGCTCCATCCCAGGGCAGTATGCGTCAGCTCTGGGCTGGCCTTATGTGAGGAGAGGTAGGCTACATATTTCCACTAGAATGTCCTGCTGTTACTGTAAACTAAAGTATCCTTGACTTTTCCCCTCCAAATCCTGTATTTGCATCCATGGTATTCCTGTTATATAGGCCCCAAGGTTCAAAACCTTTGGGGCCAGAGTTCAATTTCCCCCTTTATTTCTCCATCCAACCACTGATTAATTCCTCAAATTTTTTTGTGTGTAATTATTACGTGATTATTATGAGCTCAATGTCTTTATGTTCATTCTTCTGGTTCATACTGCCATCCTCCTCAGTTGATTCATTCAATAAACACCAAATGCTTAATGTGTACTGGAACATGACCTGTGTCGTCTTATGCCTGAATCCTTTTTTTAAAAAAAATTATTTATTTTAAAATTGAAGTATAGTTGATTTACAATGTTTTGGGTATACAGCAAAGTGATTCAGTTATATGTATATAACTGAGTATATGTATCTATATCTGTCTATATCTATCTACTATCTAACTATCATCTATCTATCTATATATCTATCTATCTATCTATCTATCTATCTCATCTTCTTTAACCATTTATCTGTTGATGGACATTTAGGTTGCTTCCATGGCTTGTTTGGCTATTGTAAATAGAGCTGCTATGAACATTGGGCTGCATGTATCTTTTTGAATTAGAGTTTCTTCTTTTCTGGATGTATGCCCAGTAGTGGGACTGCAGGATCATATGGTAACTCTATTTTTAGTTTTTTGAGGAACTCCCATACTGTTCTCCATAGTGGCTGCCTCAATTTGCATTCCCACAAACAATGTAGGAGGGTTCCCTTTTCCCCTCACCCTCTCCAGCATTTATTATTTGTAGACTTTTTGATGATGGCCATTCTGACTGGTGTGAGGTGATAACCTCATTGTAGTTTTGATTTGCATTTCTCTAATAATTAGCGATGTTAAGCATCTTTACATATGCTTGTTGGCCGTCTGTATGTCTTCTTTGGAGAAATGTCTATTTAGGTCTTCTGCCCATCTTTTTTATTGGGCCATTTGGGTTTTTTTGATATTGACCTGTATGAGCTATTTGTATATTTTGGCAATTAATCCCTTGTCGGCTGCCTTGTTTGCAAATATTTTCTCCCATTCCATAGGTTGTCTCTGAATTCTTGATTACAGTTCCGGGTATATAATTGATGCTTAGGAGGTACCTATTTAATTAATATAAAGGTGTCTCAGTCTTCTCTCTTTTGCTGGGGATGTTTTTGTTGCCTTGATGGGGAGAAAAATGCTCTCATGATACCCTGATCCAGTCTGAATCTCTAGGACTTCCCTGACACTGATGTCCTCTTGGGGACCAGGTCTAGGGACCTACCCTTCCTTGTCCTCCTAAAAATCCTATCCCGGGTTTATGAGAGGGTAGCTGGACATCCATGGAGCTTAATTCACTGGGTGTCCAGATGGTCAAACAAATGAAGGTATGAATCTGCAGGCAGCTGAGGGGTGGAGCTGCAGGTGGACATCACCAGAGATGCTCTGCCTTAGGTCCTTGAACTTTAAGTTAACCTGCCCTCTGCTTTCATTTCCAATTAGTTTTAAGAGAATCTTTTTCCACTGGGGGAACCTAAGTTAGCACTTTTTATTACGAAAGGTAATTGACAAACCATATGGAAGTATTTATATACTTAAACTCAATCCCTGTTTGGAGAAACACCTTTTTGATATAAGCTGGGTGCTTTATTATAGATAGATTTGTCCCCTGCTCATTGAATAAATAATCAGACTTTAATGCTGGGGGTGCATGTTGGAGTTGAGAGGAAGATGGCTCTTAACATTTCATTACACATTTTTCAATAGCATCCCCTTGGGGTAAATATTTCTTATTCTGGAATAATATGTCACTGTGTATAAAGAAAGATTTCTTATTCAACAGTAAAGTGGTTTTGTTATTTTGATTACATTCTCACTCCTTGGTAATTGTCTCATTTTCCTTTTGTAAAAGGAATTCAGACACCTAACACAATTGTACGTTGACAACCAATTTAGATCACCATGAAGAATTTTGTGGATAGAATTCAGCGCGTTGTGAATACCCTTTTTGTCCACATTTGGTTTCCTCCAATCATCCGTGATTCATAGGTAGCAAAGATGTTCCCAGCTGCTGGAAAATGAAGCTTGAAGTTCATGCTGATAAGGAGAAAAATACCTAATTCAAATTCCAAAAATTATTTGACCTAAATCAATTTCAACTTGAGAAAATAGGGTCAACTCTCTCTACTCCAGAAGAACCACCCCAGTGATTAAAAAGTAAATCTTAAAGAATTAAATTATGCTGTTGTTCAGCTTTCATATGCACATGTAAGAAAAAAATCCCAGAGCATCAAAGGCTGTTGGAATAACTCAATTTAGAGATGGTGGCGAAGCACTGCTGAAAAAAGGCTTTTCTAGACAGTGAGCTTTGCTCCAGGGAACTGCTACGCACTTCAGTTGGTATCCAAGAGAAAAGGAGAAGTCTTTCAAATGAATAATTTTATGACTTTCAACCACACACATACTCCTTGAATATCAAATTATTTCAAATGAGAATTTCAAAAAGATCTACCTGTTAAATGAGTAAAAAGCCCTAAACAGTTGCCTAACAGAACAAAGAGATTTGGATAAAAATACCAAACGGAGAGGGATCTGGCAGGGGGACACTGTTTTGCCAGGAGTCCCAAGACATGTCCTAGTTAGAGTTTACCATCTGATGGAAGGGGAGCATTGACCCCAGGATTTTAGAGATAAACGTACAATTGTGTTAGGTGTCTGAATTCCTTTTACAAAAGGAAAATGAGACAGTTGCCAAGGAATGAGAATGTAATCAAAATAACACAACCATTTTACTGTTGAATAAGATAATCCAGCTCTCCTTGTTTTATAGGTGAAAACACTGAGGCCAGAACACAGGTGTCCTGCCAGACACCGTCCCAAGCCTATTCAGTATCTAGTCCAGACACATCCCAGGTTCGTGTTCTCTGAGCAGCATGGGGAAAAGCTAGTGATTAAACTGGTCTGGGATGTAGGATTAACGAAAGATAGAGGTTTATGTGTCCACAATCCTAGATGCTATTTGCATTTTAAAAAGGAGCTTCAATACCTTTAACCCTTAGCTCATTGCTAAGGCAGGGATTTTCAGGCACCCCTCACCCATCTTTTATATCAACAAGTAGATATGTATGCATGAAGTTGTCTATTGAGTGTTATAGAGGAAAACTATGTTGGTCTGGTAGTTGGAAGATGCGAATTCTTGTCCTGACTCTGCCATCAAAGAGGTAAAGAGACTCTACCCAGCCACATGTGACCCTGGGTAGTTAGTTTATCCAAGATGAGCTTTAGAAAACTGGGCGTGTAGATTTTTTTTTTTAATAAATTTATTTATTTATTTATTTATTTATGGCTGTGTTGGGTCTTCACTACTGCGCACAGGCTTTCTCTAGTTATGGCAAGCGGGGGCTACTCTTTGTTGCAGTGCACGGGCTTCTCATCGCGGCGGCTTCTCTTGTTGCAGAGCACAGGCTCTAGGCATGTGGGCTTCAGTAGTTGTGGCACGTGGGCTCAGTAGTTGTGGCTCGCGGGCTCTAGAGCACAGGCTCAGTAGCTGTGGTGCATGGGCTTAGTTGCTCCGTGGCATGTGGGATCTTCCTGGACCAGGGCTCGAACTGGTGTCCCCTGCATTGGCAGGCAGATTCTTAACCACTGCGCCCCCAGGGAAGTCCCAAGGCGCGTGGATTTTGCCCCAGGGAAGTAGTGAAGAAGATACTGGCTCCTGAAAGTGAAAATGCTCTGTGAGCTGGGAGATGTGACAGGAGGGTGTATTCATCATGTCTTTTTTTTTTTTTTTTTTTTTTTTTGCAGTACGCGGGCCTCTCACTGTTGTGGCCTCTCCCGTTGCGGAGCACAGCCTCCGGACACGCAGGCTCAGCGTCCATGGCTCACGGGCCCAGCCGCTCCGCGGCAGGTGGGATCTTCCCGGACCGGGGCACGAAGCCGTGTCCCCTGCATCGGCAGGCGGACTCTCAACCACTGCTCCACCAGGGAAGCCCTGTTTTGTATTTTTGATGCTTTGGTATCTTGGGGCCTTGCTGACTCTGGAGAGACTTCCCCTCCCAGGGAGAGCTAATTCCTAG
This sequence comes from Aethalodelphis obliquidens, assembly GCF_003676395.1. Taxonomy (NCBI): domain Eukaryota; kingdom Metazoa; phylum Chordata; class Mammalia; order Artiodactyla; family Delphinidae; genus Aethalodelphis; species Aethalodelphis obliquidens. Next base: position 17,996,855 of record NW_020837946.1, on the reverse strand, counting down.
AGATAGCAGATGACTCACCTGCAAGCCCACCACTCCAGAGCCCATACCCTCAACCACCTCCCGCATCAAATTCGTACACTCTGGGCCACTATTCTCCCGCCTTAATCACATGTGGGCCAGGTACCACCCAACTAGGGACAGCCCCTCTGCCCCAGCGCCCAGTGACTCATTCAAATTAGCCAATGCTAAGCCGGCCTACCCTGCCTCACCTCTTTCTTCATGTGGAAGCCACAATAAAGGCTCTTGACCCCCTTTTCCCCTTGCTCCTTCTGCCTCCTGACTGGCCCTGGTGCTTCCTTGTGTGTCCTGGGGTGTCACGGCATGGCGCCTTTCTTTTGAGACCTGTGAGTGTAACAGACGATCTTTAAGAATTAATCAACTAATTATTATATTAAAATTAAGACTTTATTTTTTACGAGCAGTTCAAAGTCCACAGCAAAATTGAGGGAAAGGTACACAGATTTCCCATGTACCCTCTGCCCCCGCACATTTATAGCCTCCCCCACTATCAACATTCCCCCCACCCCAGAGTGGTACATTTGTTACAGTTGATGAACCTACAGTGACCCAAAGCCCATGGTTTACATTACTGTTCACTCCGGGTGTTGTGCATTCTGTAGGTTTGGACAGATGTATAATGATAAGTATCCGCTATTATGATATCACACAGAGTATTTTCACTGCCCTAAAATTTCTTTGTTGCTTAATGTATTCATCCACCACCAACCCTTTGTAACCACTGATCTTTTTATTGTCTCTGTAGTTCTGCCTTTTCCAGAATGTCATATAGTTGGAATCTCACAGTATGTAGCCTTTTCAGATTGGTTTCATTCATTTAACATTCCTCCGTGTCTTTTCACGGCTTAATAGCTCATTTCTTTTAGCATTGAATGACATTCCATTGTCTAGATGTACCACAGTTTATTTATCCATTCACCCACTGAAAGACATTTTGGTTGCTTCCAAGTTTGGGCAATTATGAGTAAAGATGCTATAAAAATCCATGTGCAGGTTTTTGTGTGGATGTAAGTTTTCAACTCCTTTGAGTAAATACCAAGGATTGTAAATGCTGGATCATATGGTAAGAGTATGTTTAGCTTTGTGAGAAACCACTAAAGTGTCTTCCACAGTGGCTGTACCTTTTGCATTCCCAGTGAGAGTTCCAGTTGTTCCACATACTCTCCTGCATCTGGTGTTGTCAGTGTCCTGGATTTTGGCCTTTCTAATAGGTGGATAATAGTATATTTACATTTCCCTGATAAACATATGATGTGGAGCATCTTTTCATATGCTTATTTGCCATCAGTATATCTTCTTTGGTGAGGTGTCTGTTGAGATCTTTGACCTTATTTTTTTTTTTTTTTGCGGTACACGGGCCTCTCACTGTTGTGTCCTCTCCCGTTGCGGAGCACAGGCTCCGGACGTGCAGGCTCAGCGGCCGTGGCTCACGGGCCCAGCCGCTCCGCGGCAGGTGGAATCCTCCCGGATCGGGGCACGAACCCGTGTCCCCTGCATCGGCAGGTGGACTTCCAACCACTGTGCCACCAGGGAAGCCCCTGTTTTGACTTTTTTTGATGGTTCCTTTTAAAATGGGATTTTTTTCTTTCATTATATTTTCAATTAGTTATGTGTCTGTAGCAAGCTATATTTTCACATATAAATTTTTATAGCTAGCCACCTTATTGAATTTTCCTACTGATTTTAATAGTTCTTTCTTTTTTGTTGTTTTTTTACTTGGTTCTCTTTGGCATTCCAGGTGTAGATTCAAAAGTAGGTGCAAATAATGATAATTTTTCTTATTTATGTTTGTGACTCTCATAGCACTGTTACGTTATAGTGGTGAGAGCGGGCATCCTTCTCCTGTTTGCTTGGCTTTTCTATTTGGTTTCTCATGAGGATTCTGCCTCTCTGATTCCCATTTATGATCTGGGATACTGAACCTGAGCTCTGACCTAGCGCTCTGGGCTGTCATTGGCTGGGAGTCAGAGGTGTGAGGGGCTCCGAAGTGTCTCAGGGCTTGGAATCCAAAGGCTGATGGACCACTTAATCTTCTCCACGTCTCCAGCATGTATCCCTGTCCCCCTCCCAACTTCTCTTTGGAACTTCCTCCAGCTTGACTCGTATTTTCAGGAGCTTAGCAAGTAACCTTAGGGGAAAGGAACCTCAAAAAAGAAATAGTCACCAAACTAGCATTAATTCAATGAATTGTGTAATTAGGGGAACATATTAAGGATGTATTTCTAAGTATTTTTGCCCTTAAATTTTTTTTTTTAACCACTCAGCCACTTTTTGGGTGCCAGTGACAGAAATCAAAATCAAATCAGCTTAAATAAAAAGAGAATTTCTTGATTCCTATAAACAAGCTGCAGGGAGGACAGTTTGCTCATTCCTACCTCCTTCGAGGACTGATTTACCCCTAAAGCTGGTACCATGGTGTAGGCAGCTTTGGAGATATTGTCTTTAACATAATAACAACCATCTATGGAGCTCTTAGTAAGTCCAGGCACTATTCTAAGCATGTGACATACATTCTCATTTAATCCTCAGCACAACCCTGTGCGGTGGGTGTGGTTACCCCCATTTTACAGATGAGGAAATTGAGCCTTGGTGAAAAACCTGCACAAGCTCACAGAGCCAGGAAAGAGGTGGGCCTGGGATTTGGAGTCATTCCTACTGAAGAGCTTGGGCCCTTCAAGTCTGTATACTCTCTTCTCTCTCCTCTCGAGAGCAGAGAAAAAAGTGAGCTCTTCCCACGAACTCCACTTGGAAACATTCCTGAGCTTGGGCTCTGCTGGGTCATTTGCCTATCCCTGGGCCAATCACTGATGTCAAAAGGACCAGTTATGGAGAATTAGTCCAGCCTGAGTCACATGCCCATTCCAGGGCTACGGAGAACCAAATGGGGAAGGAGCTGTTGCCCAAAGAAGGTGGGGGAGTCCTGGTTTGGGCAGACAAAATAATACATGTCCTCTCCAGCTCCCAAACCCAAACCCTCCTCTCCAGGTAGGTCATCCGTCTTGTTGCTCTGGGAAGAAGCCTGGCACAGTCCTGCCTCTGCATCTTTGTGCATGCCAGTCTTTCTCTCTGAAATGCCCTTTTTGCCTAAGTCCTAGGTACCATGCTTCTTCTTTCTATGTGTAGGACCTTTGTTTAGATAACATCAAGCTTCCTCCCTTCCTGCTGATTTTGGGGAGTAGCTCTGTAGATTTCTTCAACTGTTTGACAAATGAGAAGGTGATTCTATTTTCTTGGGGAGAAAAAAAAGCTTCCTTCACTCTTCTAAGATCCTGCTCACCTCTTTGAACTTCCCAGCTGATGGAACTTAGTTGGGAATCAAAGCAGTTCAAGGTGTCTGTGCCGAGATATTAGCATATATACTGCCTCAGGCAAAGACACCACTGGAGCGCTCCATCTGTCTTGCCAAGTTCTCTTATGTAAGTGACAGCTGAGGGTATCTTTTAAGGAATGTAGTGTTTGTGAATGATGTGTATTAATAGAAGAACAATGAGACACACCAACTGAACTCACTTTGTGGGAGCAGGTTTTTTGCTGGAGGGTAATCTGGAGGTTTAAGGATGTGTAGGAAGAATGGCAATCAGGGTGGGGTGGTGGGTTAGGATGATAACAGGAGGGATCTTTTCATTTGTGAAGCACTGTTGGCAGGTGAGACTCCTCCGGGATGCCTGTCTTGGGGCAGGGTGGACTCAAGATGCTGGAAAGACAAGCTTGGGGAGTTTGCTGGGGCCACTCCCCCCTCTTCTCCCACCAGGTGAGAGACCACCCCATGTCTGACCCACTTGTGGCTCTGTATATTATCTCTAAGCTTGGGAGCAGTCATGCTCATGTGGTCAGTGTGGTGATTGTAAAACATGGCTCCAGACTTCTTTGGCACTCTTCCTATCAGGGGTGGGGTCTGTGTCCCTTCCTGTTGATTCTGGACAGATTGTGACCACCTTGGCCAATAGAATATGACGGGAGGGCTGGAAAAGCCCATGAGGCTTCCATCTGGTCCTCTCACAATGCTCTCTCTCCAGAGACCCCCTCTTGGGAAGCCCCTTCTCACCATGAGAAACCCAACCCACATGGAGAGGCCACGCGTAGACAGATGTTCTGGCTGGTCCTCCAGCCATCCCAGCCCAGGTGCCAGACATGCACCTGCAGAAACCAACCTGAAAGCCCCAGATAATCAGGAAGCAGAAAAAAGCCATCCCTACTGTGCCTGAATTCCTGACACAGAATCTGTGACCAAAAGAAACTGGTGTTTATTTTATGCCATGCAGTCCTGGCTGTTTATCATAAAAGAAAGATAATTGGAATAGTCAGAGTCTCTTGGTATAAAAGTACAACTGAGGACCCCAAACCCTCTTCAGCTCTGGTGCCAGGGAGTGATGTGTGTTCTGTGCAGAGGGGGTCCCTTGCAAATACTAGGATCCCAGGCTGTCTGGTATTATTTTATAAGCCTTCTAGTATGTAAAAAAAAATGACGCCATCTTGCCCAGGAGTATTTTCCTAGCTTGGAGTCTGCTTTGACATCTGGGCATTCTGCCCTACTCTATCAGCCTTGATGGAAAATTCCAATAGACCTTTTCCTTCTACAGCTATATTTAGCAAGATCCAGGGGTTATCCCATGGTTTGCCAACTTATATGGAAGATTTGATCTCAGTACGTTTCCTTCTTCTGTCATGTTATTCATCTCCTGATTACTGAATATGAAACTGGGTTTAGATCGTTGAAGCTTCCAGGAGTTCTATTAGTCAATCAACAAACAGCAATAGAGAGACTGCCTGTGGAAGAAATAAAGAATTATGTGACCAGCTCTCAAGAGCTGGTAATTGATTTGGGGAAATAAGACACATAGATGGAAAGTAAAATAGGCCAAAGGTTATAATATTTCCAGCATTTAAATAGTGTGTTTATCTTTGAGAATGGGTATCAAGTACTTCCCACCTTTTTTGAGTCTGATGGGACCCAGGAACCCCCTTATTTTAAACATCTTTATTGGAGTATAATTGCTTTACAATGGTGTGTTAGTTTCTGCTTTATAACAAAGTGAATCAGCTATACATATACATATATCCCCATATCTCTGCCCTCTGCATCTCCCTCCCTCCCATCCTCCCTATCCCACACCTGTAGGTGGTCACAAAGCACCAAGCTGATCTCCCTGTGCTATGCAGCTGCTTCCCACTAGCTATCTATTTTACATTTGGTAGTGTATATATATATGTACATGCCACTCTTTCACTTCGTCTCAGCTTACCCTTCCCCCTCCCCGTGTCTTCAAGTCCATTCTCTACGTCTGCGTCTTTATTCCTGTCCTGCCCCTAGTTTCTTCAGAACCTTTTTTTTTTTAGATTCCATATATATGTGTTAGCATATGGTATTTGTTTTTCTCTTTCTGACTTACGTCACTCTGTATGACAGTCTCTAGGTCCATCCACCTCACTACAAATAACTCAGTTTCGTTTCTTTTTATGGCTGAGTAATATTCCATTGTATACATGTGCCACATCTTCTTTATCCATTCATCTGTTGATGGACACTTAGGTTGCTTCCATGTCCTGGCTATTGTAAATAGAGCTGAAATGAACATTGTGGTACATGACTCTTTATGAATTATGGTTTTCTCAGGGTATATGCCCAGTAGTGGGATTGCTGGGTCGTATAGTAGTTCTATTTTTAGTTTTTTAAGGAACCTCCATACTGTTCTCCATAGTGGCTGTATCAATTTACATTTGCGCCAACAGTGCAAGAGGGAGGAACCCCTTTTATAATATATAAAATTACAAAAGAAATCAAACACTAAAACCAAAACCAAAACAAATCTGTGAATGTAGTAACAGCTAATCTTCTGTATTATCCATTAAATAAGATCTAACAGCAGTCTTATAACCACCATAAATTTGAAGTAACAATGAGTATAAATGACATACTGGAACCTGGGAGATACCTGCAACAACTGTAATATGGTACAAAATGTCTGTGATTTTTATTGGTGACAAAAATCACAGGTACTTCTAATACATCTGCACGGGGGATGGGGGGCATTCCTACACTTATAGTTGAGGGAGATGCTAATTTTTTTTTAAAGCTATTGCTTTTTTCATTTCATTTATTTATTTATTTATTTATGGCTGCATTGGATCTTCGTTGCTGTGCGTGGGCTTTCTCTAGTTATGGAGAGCAGGGGCTACTCTTCGTTGTGGTGAGTGGGCTTCTCATTGCGGTGGCTTCTCTTCTTGTGGAGCACAGTCTCTAGGCACATGGACTTCAGTAGTCGTGGCACGCGGGCTCAGTAGTTGTGGCTCGAGGGCTCTAGAATGCAGGCTCAGTAGTTGTGGCACGTGGGCTTAGTTGCTCCGCGGAATGTGGGCTCTTCCCGGACCAGGGATCAAACCCGTGTCCCCTGCATTGGCAGGCAGATTCTTAACCACTGCGCCACCAGGAAGTCCCGAGATGCTAAATTTTAATTAGAGGTTAGTGCAGGCAAAAAGGTACATAGTCTTCGGCAAATTTAAAAACAATAACAAAATTGAAGTCAATCTTGCTTTTATTATCACCATGTACTATCAATTTAAAATAATATCAGTGACAAAAACATCCCTGCAGGGGCCGAAGATTCCCACTACCCTGCCCTCCTCAACACCAGGATGCCACTGAGTAAGCGTGTAATGTTTCCCTATCCAAGTTCTCAAACCCCTAAATTCTACCCACAGACCCCCATGCCAGTCTCAGACTCAGGTTATAAACTCCTGTTGTGTGTTGTGTCCTGGTTTAGGGTAGGGGCTTTGGAATCAGATAGGGCTGGGCTTGAGTCTGCTGTGCTACTGATTAGTTATGTGACTTTGAGAAAACTGCTTAACCTCTTAGAGGATGTTTTTCTTCTCTGGAAAATGGGATATAATAATGGTGCTTTTCCCATCATTGTTGGGTGGATTCACAGAGATCAAAATGTGGGTGATATGGTTTGTATTGATACACTGTTGGTGGGAATGTAAGTTGATGCAGTCACTGTGGAAAACAAAATGGAGATTTCTCAAAAAGGTAAAAATAGGGCTTCCCTGGTGGTGCAGTGGTTGAGAGTCCGCCTGCCGATGCAGGGGACACGGGTTCGTGCCCCGGTCCAGGAGGATCCCACATGCCGCGGAGCCGCTGGGCCCGTGAGCCATGGCCGCTGAGCCTGTGCATCCGGAGCCTGTGCTCCGCAACGGGAGAGGCCACAACAGTGAGAGGCCTGCGTACCGCAAAAAAATAAATTAATTAATTGTGAGTCACTATATTGTACTTCTCTAACTCATATAATATTAAACATCAACTATACTTCAATAAGAAAACAAAAGTGGGTGAAGTGGTGAACACTGTACCTGGCCGGTGAAGGAGCTCCATCAATGGTGGTGGAGCTGGTGGTCATAGTAACGGTTGCTCTTCTCAATTGCTCTGGGAGAAAGGTACTGATGTCCTGCTTCACCAGGTGAGAAAACCGGGTCTTTACATCTGCTGAAGGAGCTCTGATGGAGCGGGGGATGCCTGCTGCCCAGCTGTCACCCACCTGTCAAGGATGGTTGGCCTTTCTGATTGGTTTTCCCCCTCTGCCATCAGCGTTCTCCCGTCCATAGTGGGAGCTGGGTCACAGTCTCCAGCTACTAGACCTGCTGAGGCTGCAACCAACCTGGGATGAGGTGGATTCTCCTGGACCCACTGGTATGTAGTATTAGGTTCCGCAGCCCATTGGGAAGGCTTCACTGACGTTGCAAAGCTCAAGTCCCTCCTTACATGAAGACTCTTGACCTTGGGGATCACTCCCCTGTTAGAACTTTTGAAATCCTCCTGGTCTGGGCCACTCATCTGATACTTGATGTACACGTGGCTGTGGTTGTTTGTCTTATTCCAGCCGCTCTCCTCGGTTAGATCATAAGTGGATGGAGGGCAGAGCGTGGCAAGAGAATTCCGCTGGATGGAAAGAACTTTTTTTTTTTTTTTTTATGTACACGGGCCTCTCACTGTTGTGGCCTCTCCCGTTGTGGAGCACAGGCTCTGGACGCGCAGGCTCAGCGGCCATGGCTCACGGGCCCAGTCGCTCTGCGGCATGTGGGATCTTCCCGGACTGGGGCATGAACCCGTGTCCCCTGCATTGGCAGGCGGACTCTCAACCACTGCGCCACCAGGGAAGCCCGGAAAGAACTTTTTATCTTCCTTCCTCCCTCTCCAGCTGATAGCCTGAGACTTAATAAGTGCTTATTGGATGAATAGACAAATCAGTGGGGGAAGGGACTAGCCACAGGATCATGGGGCACTTCTCAGAGCAGCCAGCTTTGGGCTTTGCTGCTGCCAGCCCAGGTCTGCCTGTGTTGTGGTCCATCACAGAGCCTTTTCAAGTCCACACCGTGTGTTTGCATCATCGGGTCCTCTGCTGGGGAGGGTGACAGGTCGGATTGATCACGCCAGAAAGTCAGCCAGTCAGGTGTGGTGTCTTCAGAAGGGCGGCTTTCCCACTTCACCTGGAGTGCACTTGGAGCTAAAACCCCTGATGCACTGGCCCGATACCCAGAGATTCAGATCTTCTAGGTGGTCTGGGATGGAGCCCCCAAAGTTCCCACAGACCCTGGCTGAGAATGACTGCCCAGCACTAACATGGAGGGGGTCCAGGCAGCTTGGGGGCTTTCGTAGGTCTGAGCGTGGGACCCCCACCTGCGAGCTGTGTGATCCTGGTTAAGTGAGGTAACCTCTTTGAGCCTCAGTTTCTTCATCTGTAAAATGGGGTCATGATAGTACCCAGCATCTAGGGAGGTCAAGAGGGTCGAATGAGACCATGCATGCAATGTTCTTAGCACGTCTTAAATGTGCCATTATTATTATTGATTATTATTTTACTGACATGTATGAATGAAGGAGGGTTTGGGCCAGAAAGACGGCCCTGCCTTGTCTTGCTCTTGTGCTGTGTTTTTGCGTAAATCTGGATCCAAAAACCCAGCGCACATGTACACCCTTGTGCTGTGCTGTGCTTGGGGACAGTTGGTGCGGCTGTCCCAGACCCTCTGTCACAGCAGGCCACGTGTCATTTATTATCCAGGCAGGAGGAATGTAAAGGAAGAGACTTCTGCACTTAAAAACACTTTTACTTTATTGAGAGCCTCTCTAATGTAAAAAACGCTCACACAGTCACTTTCCATGGCAGCTGCATTACCATTATTTTCAATGCTCTGAGGACAAAATGAGATTAGGTGTGAGGAAGGGGCGAGGTAGGGTGCGCATTCAAGGGCTGGATTTAAATCCAATTCTGCAGGCTGAGCCCATGTTAATGCAATATTACAGGATTTGAAGGCAAGGGCCTCTGTGGCTTAATCCAAGGTTTCTCTAACAACTGGGTCATTGGCAATGTCACTGCTGCTTTTATTCTAACTTTATCAAAGGGATACTCAGAATTAGCACGCTAATTCTTAATTCCCACAATTTCTTGCCTTTAACGCATCAAATAGACACTCCTGCCAGGTAACCTTTGGTGATCACAGCAGACCTGAAATAGAAATGTTTTAACCCTTTCTGATGATTAGACAAGGCACAAAAACACACCTCCCTGGTATCTTTCCACTCCAACAGATGAATTTCAAACAGGAGAGCTCAGAGATCAAAGAAGGACGCATATTTAATTACCTCACTGCAGCCACACGTTTGCTCAGCCTGCCCGGAGGCCCCAAGAGCCAGAGCGAGGAGCAGCACGCACGTTCACAGAGCACATATTTATCAAAGTGTTATGTGCTGGGCACTGGGAATGGTTCAGTGATTGAGAACTCAGTCCCTTCCAGAGGGAGTTCAGGGTTGAGCATGGGAAAAAGTGTAATAAAAGAATCAACTGTGACCAGGGCCTTAAGAGTGCAGGGCAGATACTCTTCCCAGGCTGGCCTAAGAGCCATTATTAACTTCTTTCTCCTTTTCCTCATTTACTCTATCGATTGGGGGAGTTACAGTGTCATTTCCTACCCTCCACTGCAACTGGAAATGGTTGGCGATGCACTGTGGAGGCATGAACTGTTAACTAGAAGTCTGCCGGTGGGTTTCAGGAAAACTTTTATTTTCCTGACAAAAGAGGAGAAGAAGCTGGAAAGCAAAAATGATTTACCTGGAAAGCATAAATGATGCCTGAACGTGTGGCACCCGTCTCGCAACCATGAGGTAATGAGCCTGAGACAAAGGCCACTGTCGAGCTGATGTCTGGATATTGTGAGACCTTTCAAACCGCTGGCAGCTGCCTTCCTTGAGACTTCTTGTTACGTGAGAAAAATAAATCCCTAAGCTGCTGTAAGTCAGCTTTCTACTCCCTGCAGCAGAGTGTCACCCCGATGGACAGAGAAAAGTACAGAGGAAGTGTCAGGGGCCTGTCGAGGTGGGAGAGGTGAGTTGGCACAGGATGGGGTCAGGAAAGGCTCCATGGAGGGGGTGGTGGTGGTGGCATTTGAGTTGGGACTTAAAAGGCTTTAGCGTTCGATGTGTAGAGATGGGAGAGAAAACTATAGCGTGAGCAAAGGCGGAAGCTGGGAAAAGTGGTAAATGAGTGCTGACTGTTTCTGCAAGTTGTAGAAACCAAACCCAAACTAGATTGAACAATGAAGGATGATTGATTACTTGTGTGATTGGAAAACCCAAGGGCTGACTTGCTTCAGGCCCGTCTGGATCCCGGAACATGAATTACGTGGGCAGGAGTTTGTCTCGTCCTTCTAGCTCTTTCTCTCTTTGGCTTTGCTCTTAGAGAACTGTCTTTGAGTAGCAGACAAGATGACTGCAGCAGGTTAGACTCACATTCTCCCAGCTTAGAAACCTCTGGAGAAAGAGAAGTTTGAACTCTTACTGTTCGTATATCAGGCCACGGCAAGACTACCGCTGGCCTTGCTTGGCTCATTTCTGACGGATGCAGCACAAACGAGGAATCTGAAAGGAGGGATCTCTCTGAAAGGGCAGCCTCTGCAGGGGCCCCACCTGTGATGTCCCGCCAGGTGTGACAGCCCCAAGGGGACTACAGGGAGTGAGGGAGGGATGAGCTCCCCAAGGAACCAGAAGATGGCAGGTAGGCAAAACCCACAGTGACTGTAGTCCTCGATGAGCTGTTTGCTTGGCTGCAGCTAGATTGGGGAGCAGTTGTCTCAGGGTCATCTGATCCTCCTTGACTGAAATTGTGAAGGATATGAGCTCAGGAAGGCAGGGCTTGCTGTGCTGGGCAGTCAGCAGCTCTCCAGGAGACACTACAAGGTTTCTCACAAGGCCAGCCTCTTCGGACATCTCTTCCACACTTACTACTTTCCTTCTCCTTCACCAGCCCTCCTGTTGGACGCATGCCTATTTTCTTACTGTTAAGGACACATCTCTCTCTCTCATTCTCTCTCACATTGAAGCAAAGAAAGGTACAGGAGGTTTGGGAGAAACAGCAAATCCCAGGCTGCGTACATTATCTCTGGCATGAAACAGAGCCTAACGTGGCTTGGGAAGCGTAGCATCCAGCATCCCACATCGCCCTGCTCCCTTTTCACGCTGGATGGAGGTGCTGGTCATGACTCATCTCCCAGGAGCCTTGAGGAATCCTACCCCTGGGGGCCTCCCCTCTGGAATTGCTGGTAGCTCCTCCCCCGACAAAGGCATCAACAACAGAAATGAAACCATTGCTCTCGGACCAGCTGGAAACCTTTCAGGGCAGAGACTCTCCGGCTTAGGTCATTAAGCAAAGAATGGAGCTTTGTGCAGTGCAGGAGAAAAACCTAATTTGGATGCTCTGTTTCTTTGTTTCTGTTCAGCTCCGGAACCCCCCTACTCCCACTGCAGTCCTCTGCCATTAAACCAGTCTAGAAACCAGTCTTCTTCCTGCATTCATTCCACAGCTATTTATGAGCTCTCATTATGGCCCAGACATTCTTCTTGGTTCCCTTCCTTTGCGGAACAAAGACTCCCCCACTACTTTTGAACACTAAATACAGGAGGCACCCTCTACCTCTGCTACAGAGCCACAGTTTTGAATTTAGTGCCCATCTTCCCCCCTCTTCCTACCTCTGAATCCTATCCTTCCTTCTCCCCTTAGCCCTGTTCTTTTTTTCTCCATGACCTCTGGCTCCCCACTGGCCTTTGGAAAAATTCCATTTTTTGTGATTCTTTTCTTTTCTTTTTTTTTTAATTATTTATTTATTTGGCTGTGCTGGGTCTTAGTTGCTGTATGCGGGATCTAGTTCCCTGACCAGGGATCAAACCCGGGTCCCCTGCACTGAAAGGTGGTTTCTTTATCACTGGACCACCAGGGAAGTCCCTTTTCTTCTCTTTTGAATATCTACAAATCTCTTACACTTGCTGTAGTTTGCCTTCTTATACACCTCCTGGCTCTTAGAGAAATACTTCTACTTGGAGGCAGCAAATGGGGTGGAATGAACAGGCAATTCAGATGAAAGTGCTGGCACCGTCGCTCATTATTGTGACCTTGGGCCAGTGACTTAAGCTCTCTGTTTCTTCATCTGGACAGTGGGTATGATATTAATACCTACCCATAGGTCTTTGATGGGGATTAAGTGAAATGATTTGTGGGAAAGTACAATGCAGGCATTTCGTGTTCGTGGACTGTGCGGAAGGTAAGTGGAGCCCTGACTGTGGCAAAGGGACGTTCACACGCGCACTGGGAACCGTCTTGCACGCCCAGCTTCAAGATTTGGGAAAGTTCTTCCTTTACAGCGCTTTCCATCCTGGCCCCAGAGCAAGATGTTAGAAGCTGACTGAGACGTTTTCTGGATGAATTGACCCCAGACATTCAGGGTTTTATGTTTCAGAAAGTCTGACCAGGCTGGAATTTTAATCTCCCTTCTGTCACTCCTAGTCTCATTTGGGAAATGGACTTAAAGTCACCTTTTTGAGATTCTGAATGTGTGACCCCCCCCCCGCCCCGAGCTATTAGGAGTGTCCATTTGCTGCTGTTTACAACATGGGCTCCTGACCGGGCTTCTCCCGCAGCTTGGACTCACCCAAAGACCCCGAGGCTCACTTGTGTCATCTTGGTTCTCTGGCCTCTTGTTTTGTGCGTCACGTCTCTTGGTTTCTGCTTTAGACTGGGCGTCTCTCAGATGCCTTGGCTACTGACTGTCCGTCCTGTGATTCTCATCCTGCCTTTCCTTCCACAAGCCCATCAGTTGCTACTTAGTCTTTTAGGTGGTCTAAGCCTTTTCTGGAACTTTCTGGTGGAAAGGCTGTCATATACCTATTCTTTCCTTGACCTTAAGCAGTACTGCTCTCCTTTTACTCTGAACCTGTGAATTCCAACTGAATTCTTTATGCTCCAGTGAGACTTTATTTACCTGTGCATAGGATACATTCTTTACTTTCTCCCCAAATATATACTATATAAACGTTATATCATTTGATTATATTTCATATAATGTATAATATTTCATGTACTATATTATATATAATATATATAACATTACATGTACGAGTTTCCCTGTGAGTCTAACACATTGGTTTTAGGGCTACATACTTGGAAGGCTGAAAAAAAGAGGTAAAATAATGGGTCATGCTACCCCCTAGTGGCAGACATGGCAACACACATCTCAGCAAAGGTGAACGTTTCATATTCTCTTCTTATCAAAAGTAAAAATCCAGAGACCACACAGATGAGCACAGAATTTGGATAATTCCCCTTATGTTATAGATTTAAGTGTATTTCTGCTGCAACCTGTATTTACTGATACGAAGATTTTCTTGGAGCTCCGTGATTTTAGCCTTCTCTTTAGGGTTATAGATTATTATTGCATGGCCAAAAGGTATATATTTTCTTATGGATGCACAATACTGTAAACTGTATTTATATGAATGAAATAATGTTTTCCCATACAGTTGATGTATTTTTTCTTCTTTTCAAAAAAAGAAACTTTCTGTAAAATTGAGATGTGTCTCACACCCCTGGGCATTTCCCATGCTGACAGATCAGATCAGGTCTTCTACTGGCTCTGGTGCACAAACGACCAAAGGCTGCTGGGAAGTCAAGGACCCTGAGCATCTGACTCCAGGCTGTCTTCTACTGGAGTCCAGCAGGCAGTTGGGCAGCCCTGATTGGGTTCTCAGCTGCTGCTCAAGCTTCCTTTGGTCCCTTTTTGTTGATTCCTCTGAGTATCTCCACCTGTTACCCACCCCCCCCCCACCCCCCCAACCCCTGGGGCCCAGGCCCAGGACCTTGGCAATAGACGTAAGTGATCCTCCAGCTGCAAGCCTGATAGGCAGAGCCCTGATGGCTGTCCAGGGCCTCCGCCATACTGAAAATATTTAACACTTGCAACACACCAGAGCAGGGGAGGGCAGACTTCCTGCAAAGGGCCAGAAAATAAATATTTTAGACATGTGGCCCATTCTGTCTCTGTCACAACTCTGCAGCTCTGCTGTTATGGGATCAAAGCAGCCCCAGGCAATACAGACATGAATGGGTGTGACCCTGTCCCAGGAAAACTTCCTGAACTCACAAATTTGAATTTCATCTAATTTTCATGTGTCATGAAATATAATTTCCCTTTTGATTTTTTCCAACCATTTAATAATGTGAAACTCATTCTTAGCTTGCTAATGTTATAAAAACAGGCTGCAGGCTGGAGCTGGCCCATGGGCCTTGGTTTGCTGACCCCAGAGTCAGGGTGAGTAATTCCATCACCCCTTTGTAGCTGACGGCGATTTTTCTGACAACCATAAACAACTGGATTCAGGACTCTATTCTATTCAGTTTCGCGATAAAACGCAGTTCAGAAGTAGTTACATTTTTTATCAGTTCCAAACAGACACATATTTATTTAGGTGTTTGGAACTGCTTGGCTGAGCCAGCCTTTTATTTTTTTGTGATACGCGGGCCCCTCACTGCTGCGGCCCCTCCCGCTGCGGAGCACAGGCTCCGGACGCGCAGGCCCAGCGGCCATGGCCCACGGGCCCAGCTGCTTCCCGGACCGGGGCACGAACCCGCGTCCCCTGCATCGGCAGGCAGACTCTCAACCACTGCGCCACCAGGGAAGCCCTGAGCCAGCCTTTTATTTCCTCAAAAAAATTTGTTGATCCACTGAAAATTCTCTTTGAAAAGCAGCCTCATAGATGTTTTATAATAGTCTAATATAGAACCTTTGGGGCTTCAGTCCAAGGGAGTGAGGATGTCACCTCCACATCCTTTTCTTTCTGTGTCCATACCTCTGTCCCTTTTCTCCTTTCCTCTTCCTAACTAGCTGACTATATAATTAAACATTTCCCCATTTAGAGCCCTTTAATCATCCCATGGCCCTCCCGTGGCCTCTTCTATTTCCTTCTGAGACGAGGTGCCCAGGACCGAATGGCAGTCAAGGTCAAGGTGCCTGCAGTTGTATGACATACAAGCAACATTAACATGGCGTTCGTGCCTCCTTAACACGGACTAATAGCTCATTCTCCTTGGTGACCTCTAGTGAGCACGGAACAGTCATTTTCTGTACGCTCTCTGTGATAATTTCAAGATCTTTTCCTTAGGAAGTGATCACTAATTCAGGGC
Organism: Aethalodelphis obliquidens; assembly: GCF_003676395.1. NCBI lineage: Eukaryota > Metazoa > Chordata > Mammalia > Artiodactyla > Delphinidae > Aethalodelphis > Aethalodelphis obliquidens. Next base: position 17,981,340 of record NW_020837946.1, on the reverse strand, counting down.
CATCAGCGATTATAAATAGCTTAAATTGCTCTTTTGAGTGTGAACTGCCTCCCGTGGGCCATTTAATTTACCAAGTATCCCCTGTCTGTGCTTGTCCCAGACCAGCCGCTCTCCCTGCCCTTGTTAACTCTGTTTCCGTGTCTTCCTTTGGTCCAGTCGGGAGAAGTGGAACACGTTTGGGAATGAACAGGTGTTCTGCTATTGACCCACACAGCAAGGCATTCATGATGGATTTGATTGGATCGAAAGGGTTTTAAGCCCAAGGAAGTTGTCTCTGGAGGATTTTCCGGAGGCCAAAGTGATCCTACATTGTGCTCGGAGTTGGTTTGCTTCTGTTTAGGGAAAACCCAGGTGTTTTACTTTACTTGAAACTTTCCCGGTTTGGGGGTTTTATTGGGTTTTCATAATTCGCCACTCTGGAGAACTTCTGAGACAGGGTTCTGCCCAGCTGACTAAGTTTTTAGCTGTCCCTCATTGGTCATTGTTTAAGATGTTTAAATACACAAATTAAGTTGGTAAATTTTGACTATGGATTGTAATTAGATTATAATATTGTATGAATGCTCAAGTTCCTGAATTGGATAATTGCCACTGTGATTAGGGAAGAGAATGTCCTTGTACTTGGGAGATGCATGTTGAGGGATTTAGGGGTGAAGGGTCATGATGTTGGCACCATATTTCAAATGGTTCAAAACACATTTATATGTACATATATATAATGTGTATCATAGTGCATACATAAGCACACACATATGTGGAGACATAAAGCAGATACGGCAAGATGTTAATGAAGGGCGCTGAAGGGTGGATCTAGGTGAAGAGGATGTGGGGGTTCAGTTGTAAGGTTTTTGCAACTTCTGTGTTGGTCTGAAGTTCTTTGCAAATGAATAGTTTAATTAGGGTAGTGTAGCCATGGTAATGACGGCACCTGAGACATTTATAGCTGGCTGGCCCAGCTTCGCCTTCCCCCCAGTGCGCCTTGGTGTGCATTGGGAAAAGCACATGTGGTGGTGGGGAGAGAGGCCAGGTGGCCATTGCAGCAGTTCCGTGAGCAGCGATGCTTTCCTGGACTGCATGGAAGCTGTACCGACAGAGAGAACTGGGGATATATCAGAGACGTGTAGGAGGTGGACTTGGCGGGACTCGGTGATTGATTGGACAATCCCTTTCTAATGTCCCTTTATTGGAAAATTTCTCTGTTTTTCCTTTTGGTTTATAGATCTGGTTGCAAAATACTGTTTTTTTCGAAAACACTTGCAGATATACCCATTTACATGACATTGACTAATTGTCTTACTGTGTATGCCTGAGATAAATGATTATCCTTGCACAAAGATGATGGTTTATCTTTTTCAATAAAATCATGCTAATTAGGGAATTGGGAGCTACCCATCTCACACATTCTAGAAACTAGAGATGTGGAAGATAGAAATTAATGTAGTTTTAAAACAATCTATTGCGCTTAAGAAATTGCACATTAGACTATAGGGTTTATATTGGAAGATACTAATTTTGATCGGGAAGAGGCCCGGTATGACGCAATCACAATTCTGACAAATAAATGCCGTGGTTCTTTTCCATGCCAGGATGATTTACAATTATAATCATACATGGTTCTCTTTGATTTATGGCATCCTGTTAGCCATGAAATTACTTAACAAAATCAGTTTGGCTTGATGTAAGATTTTTTTTTCCTTGCTTAGAAAAAATGTTGGCCTGAAGAAAAGATGACATTAATTTAGGAATAGTGGAGTTATCATTGAGTTATCAAAATAAATCTGAGGACATAAATCAATTCTACTGCATGGAGAATGCTAAATCGATAAGTCCAAAAAGACTTATTGATTTAATGGCTGTCACTCAAGCCTTCTTCAGTAGGTTCCTCGGCCATATGTTTAATTGAAATGATAATGTAGATAAATTTGGGTAAATCCACAAATCCTGACTTTGATACGGGATTGTTCAGGGTAATGGAAATGATTTGGCTAGGCTGACTTTCTCCTTCAGATTCAGGAGGGTCCATGTTGGAGGACATCACATCTTCCTGTGTCCTAGAGCTTCCCCTCTGGGCAGATGACGGCTCAACAGTTTTGTTCGTTTGTTTGTTTGCTTTTTTGTGTGTGTTGTTGCGCCGCAAGGCTTTCGGGGTCTTAGTTCCCCGACCAGGGATTGAACCTGGGGCCATGACAGTAAAAGCGCCGAATCCTAACCACTGGACCGCCAGGGAATTCCCTGCTCAATAGTTTTAAGTCACTCCTTTTAAATTTAATTTATGAATTGAATGCACAAATAAACTGATCACAGTATTAAGGGGACATTAAAAAACATTACTCATAGTTAACACCCTGACATATCGGCAACTATTATACTGAACTGTAATATCTATTTCTGTGTCTTGTCTCTCTAATTTATAAGATATGAGCCATTGGGGGCAAGAGTCGTTTATCTTAGTATCCCCTAGATCTTGTTTAAATGCATGAATGTTTCTACATAGTTGTAATCAGAACTGTATCAGTTAGCTTTTGCCATATAACAAAAAACCCCAACATTTAGTGGCTTAAAACAATGATCCGTTTATTCGCTCATGATTCTGTGTGTCACATAGGTGGTTCTTCTGTTCTTAGCTGGGACTGGATAGTCTAGGATGGCTTCACTCATATGTCTGGTAGTTGATGATGACCCTGGGATGATGGCCACCTGTCTCATTATCCAGTAGGCAGTTCACATCATGGCAGAAGAGTTCCCATCAGCGAGGAAGGGAGTAATTGTCAAGTACTGGTTCAAGTATTATCAAGTCTTTGCTTGTGTCACATATACTAATAGTCCCTTGACCAAAGCCAGTTACATGCCAAGCCTGTATCTGAGAGGTGGAGAAATAGATTCTACCTCTTGATGAGGGGAGCTACAAATATTGTGGCCTTTTTTCAATATAAGTAAAATTGTATTTTATGCTTTTTTCCTTAACTATAGATGCTTCCTTTTGTTACATTTTTTAAAAAAGCTAATATATTGACTATTTACCATGTGCTAATTGCTTTAGAAACATAAAACATTCAACCCTCAGGCAACCCTAAAAGGTGGGTAAAACTATTATCCCCATGTTACTAATGAAGAAATGGAGGCTCAGAGACATCAAGCAACTCACTGAAGGTCAGAGAGCTAGTAAGTGGGAAAGGAGAGATTGTAGCCCTGATCTCTCTGGCTTGAGAACCTTACTTTTAGCAGACTTTTCATGATACCTGTTCGGTATTTAGACACTGATAATTTTTTGAAGTTGTAGGAAATATCACCAGGAGGATTTCCTAAGCTGTGTAAGAGACTGGCCCTCCACTCCCATGTCTTCCTTACCCAAGGGTGACTTGGGCTGTGTAGAAAAGCCATGCCATCTCCCAAGTCCACCAAACAGGACTCCTTCTGACTTAGAGTAACTTTGATGTTCGTGTTTCCCCGAGGCCATGGAGGCACAGTGGTGATAGCTAGACTCTGTCAAACCCTAAATTAAGGGTCTGGGTGCCATCCCATGTGATTGAATGGTGCCCAGGCAGGCAGAGCATTGCAGCAAGTCTAACCTAAGCGCTCCAACGTGGCCCAGGAATCTTTATTTTCTTGCCTCCTCTTCCTGGATCGAGTATCTCCCAAACGATCTCATGGAATTATTCAGGTATCCTCTCGCCTTCCCCTGCCTGCTATCTTCCTGTAATTGATCAGCTGGCCGTTGCTTCCTGGTGGAGCTAAGCTAATCAGACCGTGGGTTTGGGGTACTTGCTGGAGCAGGAAGGGTAGGCTCAGGAACCCCATCATTCAAATAGGTGGGATTCAGGATAAAACAGCATAGTTGTTTAGATATAATTGTTGGGCTAGAAAGATCTTATGTGAGGATTTATGTAGACACTTATGAGGAACCTTCAGAAATGTCCAGAAGGTTGGCCAGGAGCTCAGAGGGGCTTCTCCACACCTTAACTACCATTTCAAGTCATTGGGCCAAAAGTAGGTATAAAGGAAAAACCACCCTCTTCCCGTGTCTCTCCTTTACTGTCACAATACTACCACCCTCACAACACTTCTGACACACATCAAGCCACTCTGCAGTACCAACTGTAGGGTGTCCTACAATTCAGTTCAATCCTGACACCACCCGGAGTTATTGTGGACCCCACAGGTTAAGGGCTCAGTCTCACAAGAACCCTGCTTCAGATGCCAATCGCAAATAGTAGGTCTCCAGGTTACCCACAACTTCTGTCCCACTGGGTTACAAATTGGAGGTTTCCATCACCCTCCTCCTTGGATTTAATCATTTGCTAGAAGAGCTCACAGAACTTAGGGAAACACTTAGGTTTACCAGTTTATTATATAATAAAGGATATAATAAAGGGTCCAGATGAACAGTCAGATGAAGAGGTACATAGGGTGAGGTCTGGAAAGGTCCTGAGTGCAGGAGCTTCTCTCCTTGTGGAGCTGAGACGTACCACCCTCCTGATATATGGATGCGTTCACCAACCTGGAAGCTCACCAAACCCCATACTTTTGGGCTTTTTATAGAGGCTTCATCATAGAGGAATAATCAATCATTAACTCAATCTCCAGCCTCTCTTCCCTTCCTGGAGAGTGGGGGTGGCATGGGGCTGAAAGTTCCAATCTTCTAATCATGGTTTGGTCTCTCCAGTGACAAGCCCCCATCCAGGAGCTATTCAGGAGTTAGCTTATTAGAATAAAAGACACTTCTATCACCCAGGAAATTCTGAGGGTCTTAGAAGCTCTGTGCCAAGCACCGGGGACAGAGAGCTATATATACTTATATACTTTTCTATTGTTTCACAGTAAGCAACTTTCCTAAGACCTAAAGCCCATATACATGAATGTCTCAAATGCACAGCCTCTCAAAAAGTCCAGCCCCCCCAGGTCTGCTTTTGGGCACATTTCGGAAGTGCACTGGCACTGGCTCATACCAGCTTGTTTGTCATACAACTTATCATCAAATTTTCAGGAGTTTTGTGAGCTAGTTGTTAAACACGGCCATTATTAAAAATTAAATTATATAAACTTACAATTAAATAAATTAAAGAACTAATAAATACTCAAAACTCATCACTTCCTGCTTATTTTACATTTTAGTATTATCTGTGCTTTTTGTTTTTTTCTTTTTTTTTTTGCGGTACGTGGGCCTGTCTCACTGTTGTGACCTCTCCCGTTGCGGAGCACAGGCTCTTGTTGCGCACGCTCAGAGGCCATGGCTCACGGGCCCAGCCGCTCCGCAGCAGGTGGGATCTTCCCGGACCGGGGCACGAACCCATGTCCCCCGCATCGGCAGGCGGACTCTCAACCACTGCACCACCAGGGAAGCCCTATCTGTGCTTTTGAGGTTATTTATATCTATTTTATCAGTATGGTGGAATTATTATATCATCGTGTGCTTCTTCTAATTTCTTCCTGACAGCATTCATGACATCATGTTGGTAGCTTGGAATCAGTCATGGTGGGAGTATTTACACCCTAGAAATCTGCAAATACTACAAATTAGGGCTTGATTTTTTGTTTTGTTTTGTTTTGTTGATTGCCTAGACTTAAGAAAGTAATGGAGAAAATGTGAATAATGCATATGAAACTTAAAAAGTGTGTCATGTCTGTACCTGTTACACTGAGAATAGTCCAAAAAATGGAGGAAATTCCTCTAGTATTTGAAACTATTATCTGACTCAGCAAAGAAGTCACTCCCGTTGTTGATGAGCAAGAGAAGTTCTGACATCCATCTTCATCATTTCACTTTCTTTTTTTCTTGTTAATGGAAAGGAAGCTATCAACCAACATTCATGCTGTAACTATACTCATTTGTCATTTGCAACCATAGGTTGACTATGGATACAGGGATTTGGCAAAAGTCAAGAAAACATTGTGTGAGTCCATTGGCTACATGGGATTTACAATAAAGGGTATTGTATAATTTATTATTGATAAATGAGCACTATACATCCTTTATATCAGTAAAATTTATATTAAATTTACACACATAGTATAGCCATATACACACACTTTTTTTCCCCTAGAGAGAAGTTGTTAAACATTTATTATCACCCCATCAACATGTTCCCAGCACTCTCTTACTGGTCACGTATGAGAAATTGGGGGATTTTCCTCTTTAGTCTGTATGCTTGAGAACACCGCCTTTCTTCTTATCCTTGGCGCACTCAGTCACAGGGGGCCCTGCAAATCATCAAATTCAGCCTGCTGAGGAAGGCCAAAGGACAAAAACTGACTTCTCTACAAATCTGAAGACTTTCCTACAAAGAACTGTAACATAAGCAGGTAGAGGACAGAGTTAGCATTTCTTGGGTCTCCTGTAAGTGAATGTCCTGTTCATCATGAGGGCGCACTTTAGAATTTTTACATTTACATCTATCAAAGTAAAAATGACAACAAGTATTTGTAGGTTTTATCGTTTACAAAGCACATCCACATTTATTAACTTATTTCATACTTCTCAAGCTTTCTCTGTTTCTTTTTTTAAGAAGTTCTAGTAACTCATGTATTTACTTATAATGCTTCCCATTACAGTATTACATGTAGTTTGATGAAACAAATATTCAACACATCCACGGATTTCTCTGTTGCTAGCAATTCATGTGCAACTGGAGAGGGGGAATATTTATCACAGCTCCAGAGGCTAGCTAGTTCATTCCTCTCCACAATGTTATTGCCTCTCAGACATGATATTAAAGGCGTTTGCTTGCTATTTCCTACACTGTTAGAACAAATCTGCAGTGAATTCAGGGCAGGAAACAAAATCCCTTAAAGGGATATTAATGGTTCTAGTGGAAAAAGTAATCCCACTTGCCAAAAGTAAGTATGATGTAGTTGTCTTTGAATCTATTTCTCTCTTGGGGTATCAGGTGGAGAAGCGTATCGGGAATGGTAGGGGGAGGAGAGGGGAGCAAGCAGCTGTCTCAAGGATTATGGACAGAGTTCCTGACCATTTTCTAAATACTGTTACTGTTTTAGCTTTCATCACGATGGAGGAAAACACCATCCAACTCATTTCCCTTGTTGTTGTGATCAACATCATAGCATGTTAAGGTTTGCTCTGGAAAATTCTGCATAGAGTAAGGTATGAATTAATTCAAAGGCAGGTGGCGACTCATTTGTAATAGTTCATGCCTGTTAACAACAATTAGACGAGGTTTCTGCAGCACCCAGGGTGTGGAAGTTTGGCTATTACCCAGTTAACATGATTGATTTTCAGAGCTACTCAGGATCTTTCAGACCTGAAAAATGGGCATTTGGGACTAAAAGGACTGCTTTGATGCTCTCTGATGATCAAACGAAATCAGATTGTTATCAAATCTTAACTCCGCTTTACGCTGCATGAGCTTGGATTGTCTACGGTAGCATCCTTGGCACGCTTGGGAATGAAAAAATTCAGTTTCAAAAGTAAACACAGAGAAGAAAAATAGTTCACAGGACAGCTTATGCTAGAACAAAGCCCAACTAATCAGGGGCAACAAATACAGCTGAAGGTGGCAGAACTGAAGTAGTCTTTTACACAGCAAAGGACGCCAAATACATTTTTTTCACCAAGATTTGCTTTTTTCTCTTTAGTTATTGATTACCTTTGTGAAGGAGAGAATATTGACATGTGCAGAAGACCAGAACAAGTTGAAATAGTTTTAGCTAGAGTATCTTTGGCAGGTCTTCGTGTTCTGATTTAGAGTGGGAACCACTGTGGATTCTGAAATAGCTTCTATAACCGGTTTCATCACAGACCTAATCATCCAAAACATCATTCTCTATAATTTGACTGAAAAGCAGTGGGACAGCAAAAGTTTCAATTCTTGAAAAGGATTTAGCAGCCAGCCAGCTTATGCTTATTAGAGACGCTCTCACACCATCTCCTCCCCTCTCTCTTTACCCCAACTGCGACTAAATAAATCCAGGGGCTTGAATCAAGTATGGAGGGGGGAGGGGCAGGAGAGAGGACCTGAACAGACTCCTGGGGGAAAATAGTTCTGTTAAAAAAAAAAAAATTAAATAAGGCTTTACTATCCTACAGAAGTTCTAGTCTCAAAAGATCGAGAACTTGAAAAGTGAGTCATTTTTTTTCAGAGGATGGGCAAGGACACACCCTCAGGCCAGATTTAGAGTGGAAGGAATCCAGCTCTTGACAGGTGGAGACGCGGCTCCCTGAACCTCTTCTCCACTGTGTGACCTTTGATGAGACTCTATTTCTCTGAGCCTTAGTCTCTTGTTTGAGGCTGTGTTTGCTTTCAGACCTTTACACTTTTTTTCATGGTAAAATTTTCCATTTTTAGGATTAAGATCCTTTGAAGACATCGCTCTCACGCCAGGTTGTCTTAATTTTCATGCTTTGGGTTTTTAGCAAATATTATTTAGAGACTATATTGGGGATATCTGGGAAGGCTGGACATTTCTGTAAGGAGATATAAGGAAAGTACCATCCTTCAGATAAGCCTGCATTATCACAAAGTGGCCCTCATTTTGATTATGTGTGCCATGGCATTAAATTAAAAAACAAATACATACAAACTAGTATAAACACGTGACCCAAGCATCTGCTTCTCCCCTTGCATATACTAGACATATATTAGAGGTCGATTTCCTCTGACATATTAGTTTTGCCTATGCCTACGTTGACCGGTGGCCCTCCCTTAAGTCTTCACTGTTCTCTCCCCACCTTTGCACTGTCTCCTGGGACTGTCACTCATGCGTCTGTGACAGTCCAGAAAACTTGGCCTCTGTGCACCAGTGCCGAATTGAATCTCAGAGACAGTTTTGGGTGAAGTAGAAAAGAATAGCTTTATTGCTTTGTCAGGCAAAGGGGGTCACAGCAGGCTCATGCCCTCAAAATTGTGTGTCCCAACACAGGGGGTTGGGAGGGATGGAGGCAGGATTTGGTGAGGAGTTTTATAGTTTTATTGTTGGTTCAAGGGTGGGGTTGCTGATAAGGATCAGGGTGCTGCACTCCTTTAATATTGCCTCAGGCGTTCTCCTGATGAGCTCCTGTGGTTCTCAAGGTTATCAAACTGTGACCTTCTCTCTGGAACGAAGAATGCTTCATCAAGCAGTTAACATCTTCCATTCCTTGAGGGTTTTAGCTCTGCAGAAGAGCTCAAAGATATTGTTGTGTGTATCCCTTGAAGGGGAACCAGGACAGCAGCCCCAAGGCTGCACTATTGTTCCTTGACTGCTCCTCCCTTGTCTCTGCATCCCCTCCCTCCCCTGATTAGCAACTGTTTGAACCTGCCCTTTGGAACCCAGGGAAGGTCATAAAGGCTTGTTTCCTACAAACAAGGAATGGGGGACACTGAAAGGTTTCTGTGCCCAGGGTCCTGCTCCATTTCACCACCACTTCTTATTTACCAGCTTCACCCTCTGCTGGAAACAACCGTTCTTCCTTCATTACTCCAGGGTACCAGTGACAAAGCCCAGGTGGAAGCAGATTTTCCGTGAGTGTTTGGAGATATTTGAGGGTGATTATGGTGCGGGATGGGGACAAGTTCAATTCAGATGTCACTGTTTTTAGAAATTTATCAGCGAACCTCCACTGTGGTGGGTATGTGGTAACTGGGGGAGAGGGAAGATGACTAAATGGAACATTTAACAACCATCCTGTCTTTCCCTCCTCTTAGGAGGTCCTGGAATTTTAGAACAGAGATGGGGGAGGGTATTTCAGGACAGGACAAGGGAAGGGAGGGAGCTGCAGAGAGCAGGTTGCCTTATCCACGGTTTGCCTGGACCTGGCTCTGTTAGCCCTCATCCCCCAACTAGAAGAAGACCTTTCAAAATGCCTTCGACTTCCAACATCTGGTTAAGCCAGATCATAATGAAAGAAAATCTGCGTAATGAGGTTGGCCTAAGCCTCACATTTTCCACTGTTAGCTCTCTTTCCGGTCTGTCTCTGTAAAGCTCTTTGAGGGTGTTTAAGCACCTGGTGACAGACATGGAGATTTAACAAGTTTTAGCCCCTTGATTTTCTTGGTGGGCTAAAGGGCCTCATCTGCTGTCACTCATCTGATCCAACCTGTCTTCAGATCATGTTAAAATTCCTTTTTGTCACATTCCCCAGAACATAATGAAAAGGCAGATTAGCCTGATTATCGAGGCCCATCAGCTCCATGCTCTTGGTTAAATGATACCCACCACGAACCACGGAGCAGAGCTTTGCAGGGTTAGCTGGGTGTGTTATTACAATGACTTATTTAATAAACTTGCTGTCAGCATCTTAATCCTTGGTCAAGTATAAGCATGAGAATCCGTGTTAGCCATGATTAGGCGACACTGATGGTTAACAACATTTTCTCATCCCACCGGGTTCATTGTCATTAAAACTCTAAATTGGTTAAAAACGTTTTTTTTTTCAACAAGAGCACCTGATTGATGGTGCCTGTGCATTTTCATGATGAGCCCTGTGATAAGTAAATTCAGCTTGATTTTACATTTGGGTTCATGCTGGGATCTATTTCCTACATGGTTTCTAACCCTTCAGCCTTCTCTGCTGCCTTACCTGTACTTGGGTCCTACCCATCAGACTGGCTAGGTATTCTTCACGTACATGTCCATTCTACTAAGGGTGCAGAATCTTCCACAAAGGGGGCAGTGTCAGGAATGGTTTTCTGTCTCCTTTCTCGTCAGAGTCTGAAGTGGAGCTGGGCTGGGCTCTTGGCAGTGTCCAGGGTTCTGGTTAGATTGGCAGATTCTGACCTGACTTACCTCCTTTCCCCCACCTGCCCCCTCCTGGGAGCACTGCCCTGGTGCCCCCCCGCCTCCCCACCATACCTAACAGCGCCAGGCACACAGTCAACTTGCCGTGGACGCTTGGGAGGTGAAAGAACAAGGGGCCGAGGGTCCCAGATTCCAAATAAACACCTATTGTCTCTCTTTTCCTGAGAGCTCTGTTCACCTGGGTCCTGATTATCGAGACCCGGGGACAGGATTAAACCTTCAAGGATGTTATTAGGGGCAATGCCTATGCGAGAGAAAATGGGGGAGAGCTGTCAGACTCTGATGGAAGTCTGAGCTGAGTGGAGGAGGAGGGAAGGTTGGTGGCAACGTCCTAGATGGCCATGCAGGCAAAGGAAGGTTTAGCCAGCCTCCTGGGGAGTCTTAGAGCCAAGCCTAGTCATGGACCTGCCATGCTCAGAGACTGGCTGGGGGCAGCTGGTGGGAAGGGTGGCCTCGGTGAGAAGGTGGTACTTGTTTTCTGAGGGCAGCCCCGGGGCCCTTGGTTAATCCTGTATCCTGGAGGTGGAGGTCTATGAGGTGCCCTCCCATGGCTGCCACAGGGATGATGGCCAGAGCTGAGCCTTTTGTGGAGCTGTGGAGGTTTCCTGTCTTGGAGACGCTCTCCCATAGGCCCCTGTGCTTCACTGCTAGGCCTAGTTGCCCACAAGGTCATTCACTGCGCAGGGCCCAGGTCCCCCCACGCATTCCTGCCATCCAAGGCACCACGTTGACTCTGCCAGTGAGAGACGGGGAGTGGAGAGAGGCCTGTGGTGTCAGAGTGAAACTGCAGAGGGCCTCGGGTGCTGTGCTGAGGAGCTCAGAAACCACCCTGAAGGCGGTGGGGAGCCACTGAAGGGTTGTAGTGTGGAGAGCAGTATGCTTGGCTTTGTGAACAGAACTCTAGCGGGCAGGGTGAATTGCTTGGGGAAGGAGGTGGCAGAGAGGAGAAGCAAGCAGAGAGACTAGTGAGGAAGATGCTGCAGTTATTTGGTTAAGATGATGGTGGAATGAAACACCTGTATCACCTTCTCCATCTGTAACTTCCAGCTACCTCATCAGGGCCTTGTCCTTCCTCGGCCTTTCTTCCCAGGATGCTGTGCTTAGGACATCCTTTCTGGAGAGCCCCACCTAGGACTGGTCAGGACCGTAATAACTGTTTTCTCCGATTCCTTCCCCTGGCACCAGCTAAACGACTTAGAATGATAGTTTTAGGGAAGACCAACTTTGTTCAGCTGTGGTTATTTCAATTCTTGGTGTTTGGGGAGGAAAATCAGCCCTCTGGCTTCTGCTCTGGGAGCAGCGATGTTCGTTCGCGATTCCTCATCGGCAGGAAGTCGGTGCTTCATGCGTCTCTTTGATCTTCTTTTTCACTGTAGTTATATTCCCTTTGCTCTTCTCTCTAACTTTTTCTCAATGTTTCTCCTCCCTTTCCTTCTGGGAGTTCTCTGTGGAAGGTAAGATCTCACTTATCCTGGGCGGTCTCAGATGGCCCTTTCTTGAGAAGGGTGTGTTTTAGATGGCCACACACATCTTCTATTTCATGGTTCTACACGCTGCCCAGTTTTTTTTCTAGCTCCTTCCCTTTTTCTCTTAATACATTGACACCCTAGGCTTATCAGAAGAGGGCACTCTCTACAGAGGGCAGAACTCCTGGGCCTCCCAGTTCCAACTCTTGTCTCTGGAGTTTTGTCTCCCTCTTGGTGGGCTGTTTACTGCTGTCATCACCCACTAGCTTGGGGGCTCTGTTCCCTGATTACCAAGAGAAGACACAGCTTTTTCCCTAAAGCACAGCTAAGACCAGACTGGTATGTGATTCAGACTTTACTGCAGGTTCGCTGGGGACAATGAAGGGGGTTACATGCAGAGAGCTACTTACTATGGGCTGCCAGCTGTGGCTGCAGCTGGAGCAGCTCTGTCTCTGGTGCCTTCCTTCGTAGCCCCCAACTGGTGGCTCTAGTCAAAGATAATTCCCCCATCCCATAACCCAGGAGCACCCTCAGAATCACTGTATTATTAAGAGTCCAGCCCAAGAGGGCCAGGTCCACCAAGAGGAAGGCGGTCCCTGCTTCTTATCTCAAGCCTACCTACCGAGTTTGAATGTTCTGTTGTAGGATCATGGGCTTTGTGAAGGGTTTGTCCTTTAAGGTAGACCCTACACTGCCACTTACAGCAGCGTGGCTTCACACTGTGGTCAGACAAGGCAATCTAATCGGAACATAATTTCCCAATGACCTCCTGCATCGACATTTGCAGGAGACCTTTCAACCATAGCATGATGGTCTCCTGTCCTGTCCCTCAGTGTGCTCACAATTCAGTCTGAGCTGCCTCTTAAATGCAGATTGCTGGGGTTTTGCTCCCAGCGATTCTGTTTTAGTAGGTCTGAGATGATCCACTGATGAACCTAATAGAGCTTATACCCATAGTTTGGTTTCTCTAAGCTGTGTGTCAGGCTCTATGCTTGCCTTTAGCAAGATGGGCTCAACTATGCATGAGGTTCAGCTTCCAAGGAGAAAAGTAGAGGCCAAGGTCAGGTGTGAAGGACAATTGCAAATTAGAAAAAGAGACTTTGGTTTCTGGATACAAATTAAGAGAACTGGCGGCAGATCTTACCCGTTTATAGCTACCACTTGGGTATCATATTTCCCATTTAGAATCTCAGTGTTAAAGTCCACAGCCTGTCAAAGAAATTTTTAGTAGGGAGAAAAGGGAGATGGAGTGACATGGGGAAACAAAGGTGATATCTAAGTTTTAGGGTTTTGCACCAAATTCGATATTCTCTGCACTGAAAAGAACCCCTCTTTGTTGGATTGGATTGAATTTATTTGGTGCAAACACACATCCTTTAAGTACCAGTGTATTTTTTATGTTCAAATACTCTGCATGAAAGACCAATAATTATCAGGCACAGCAGCGAATAACACTGTAATCTCTTTATTGCAATTAATTAATTAGTAAGTTGCTACCAATTTTAAGTGAGACAAATGTGTCCATAGTTGGCATGAATATAAAGCTACTGAAGTAAAAATTTACTGTTTTCAAATTTGCATTTTGTAATGGAAAACAAATTGCTTTATGTAGAACATTTACTTAATTGTACGTGCTCTAGTGGGGTCTCACCGGAATAGTCTGGCATGTGAAGAAAAGGAACTAGGTTCTAAGCTGAGAAAGAAAGAATAACAGGGAGGTTTTCTACAATAATTTTCAAGGATTGCATGGAGAAGTTTCACCAGTTTTACTCTACATCCACTATACAGAGAATTTTTGAAAATGCACACCATATATGCAACAGTATGCTCTCCTGGAGATCAAATCTGTGTTTTCCCTCTGTTCTAGCAAGAGAGGGTGAGAAAGATACCTTGTATGTCTTAAGAAGAATACATCTTATCTCAGGAACAAAATATGTAACTTGACAGAAATGCATATACACAGAATGCAATGTCATTTCCTCTGTCATTTTCCGGTGTAAGTACTATAATAAAAAGTATACTGTGTCGATGATGGAAAAAAAAAAAAAAGATGGTACCTGAAGAGCACATAACATAGGGACAACCACCTGGTGAATACTTAATAAATGTAAGCTAATAATTATGCTTATAAAGAAAGAAAACACCAATTATATGACATTCTGGAAAAGTCAAAACTATAGCAATGGTAAAAAGATCAATGGTTTCCAGGAGTCTGAGGCAGGGAGGGCATTAGGTGAAGTTTGAACACATTAAGCACCTTTTTAAGATGGTATAACTATCTGTATGATACTATAATGGCAGATATATGATAGCACACATTTGTCAAAATGTATAGAACTTTATAACATAAAGAGTGAACCTTACTGTACACAAATTTAAAAATACCTATTTGGAGGTCAGGGTATTCCTGGATGGAATGCAGAATGTGATAAAACTATATCATGAATGTATGAAATAAATATAACCATTACCAAAAAAAGATTGCAGGAAGGTCAATTATGACGAATTTCTATTTGCAGCGTCAATAAAAGCATACTATTCCATTGGCACACATTTTGTACCGTGAAGCTCTGTACTATATTCTGTTTCAGTGATTTCTGTTTTTTTCAAACATTTTTCTAAGAGCTTCAAGAGACCATGTAAAAATACCATTATGGTTTATAACACTTAAAAACGAGAAAGTAAAGGAAATTGATTCCAAGTCTTAAAGTTTACTCATACTTAGGTGATTAAAACCTGTTTCCTATCAAGAAGCTAAGATGCAACACTTACCATTTTAGTGATGGGATGGAGTAAGAGAGGATTGAAGGAAAGGGAGGGTAAGAGTAATTGCTCTTTTCATTTTGAAAAATTTTCAAGTATGATGTTTATATTTTAAAAATTATCTCAAACTTTCAGAAAAGTTGTAAGTACAATACAAAATATGTATTTCTCCTGAACCATTTGAGACTAAGTGCTGACGTGATGTCCCATTCTTCCCAAATATTGTAGTGTGTTATTTCCTACAGAGACATTCTCCCACACATTGCAATAAAATCTGAAATAAAACCATGGAAAAAAAAAAGAATAGATCTTTGAGTCACTGAAAATACCTCCTACACCATCCCCATAAAGAGATCTGGGACCCCTGTAGACCTACTAAGCAAGGTGTTAGTTCCATTTCCCAGAAAAAGGGGTGTGACTAGACATTTGGGACCAGCATCTGGGAGGAGAAATGAAGACTGTCCTGGGAGGAGGCTTCCCAGGAAGAAAAGAAGGTGCCTGGGGCTCTGGGTCCATGAGGTGGTGAAAACTGAGCTCACCTCTTTCCTGAAATCTAGGGCTGGCTTTCAGTTGAGGAAGTAGTCGAGGATGAGAGCAAATGGAGTGCTCTGATGATGGGCACCCTGCCACCATGTTCTTGGCTTCTCCCTCCTGCCTGCTTGGGCTGTACTCCCAGAGCTCTCTCAGGGGTCCCTGCAGACAGTGATACCCACGAACTCAGGGAGTGTGGCTCAAGTGCCCATACTTTGGAGAGAAGATGAAGCATGAAAGTGCCCGCAGGGGAAATATGGGTGAGTCTGAAAGACTAGCCATCTCCCTTACATAAGGCTTAATTGTGAGGCAGGGTTTTCTGACAATGAGGGGAATTAGTCATTGGGATAAAGACCACGTGTACTTTCCTAGGGGCCTTTGACCTAGGAAAGTCTCATCTGTTTGGGATGGATTTTGTGTGGTCTTGCCTGGTGGGGAAGAGGGCACAGCGGATGGGGGCAGGGGGATGGGGGCAGAAGGGCAGTCAAGGATACTGAAACAAGTTCACTTCCCACACTGGGATTATCTGCCTAATCATCTCCTGAAATTGGAATGGGTACCATCACTGTTCCTGCTTCTCCTGGTTTGCTCCAACTCCCCAGGGCGTATTAAAAAATACGGAAATCAGGTACATTATCCTTTATGCTTGGTTTCATAATAATAAATTACTGGAAAAATATGTGCTGTGATGTATCTCTTTTTATCCCACTGAGAGAGGAATCTTCGTAGCACTTTCTCTTGTGAATAGAACTCAATAGTTCTCCTTTGTCTAGTAAAATGGTATTATAGTCATGCTCGATTGTGATATTGCATGTAATTACAAGCCTGTTGAGTTCTGCATTTAAGCCCAGTCTGGGGGATGTGGAATTCAGCTTTTTTCAATCACACAGGATTAAACTTGGCATTCAGGTCTTTTGTATAAAGCCAGTGCTGGCTGGTTAACGAACATTCTGACCGCTAGTGTGAAGAAAAATTAATTCCATTCAGGGTAGTCAGCTAACATGTGCTTACCCTGTTGGACCAATGTTTGTAGAAAACGACAGTGTCCTTTCTGATGCAGGACCCATGCCCAATTGGTTTGTATCTGTGTCATACCTGCTGTCAAAATAGTTTGAATATTGCCTCTGACTTATCTCTCTACCTTTTTCACGTATCGGTTGGATTACCAAGCTATAAGCCAAGATATCTTGTCCAGCCTTGAAAATAAGTGCCAACTGACAAATCTAAAATTTATGGGTAACTGATGAAGTGAAATGGATTTATGAGGAGCTCCCTCAAGGGCTTCATCCATCAGATGAGACAACTGGGTACTGTTGAAATAATTGTTTTATTAACAGTTCATTAAACTTCCAATGGGCAGAATTCCAAACCAGGGTTGTCCATACCTGGTTCCATAGGCCAGTAACAACCCTTACTTGTGATGGTGTCTCCCTGGGGTCCAGAGTAGTGCACATGCTCATCTGGTTCAACCATATCCTGGCTTCCATGACTCTGTGATGGGTCTGCTTGCTAGGTTTTCCATGTAGACACGTGCTTTTGTATAAGAGTGTTACCGAAACTGGATTTGGGTCCCTTTGCCCAACGCACAGCAAAGACAATCTATTGACACCAGGTTGTGGTGAAGGAAAGAATAGCATTTATTGCTGGGTGCCAAGCAAGGAGAATGGGCAGCTAGTGCTGAAAAGACCCAAACTCCCCTATGGCTTTCAGGGAAGGTTTTTAAAAATTAATTAATTAATGACTTTGGCTGTGCCGGGTCTTCACTGCAGCATGCAGGATCTTTCGTTGTGGTGCATGGTCTCTTTGTTGGGGTGTGTGGGCTTCTCTCTAGTTTTGGTGCGTGGGCTTCTCTCTAGTTGTGACGTGCAGTTTTTCTCTCTCTAGTTGTGGCATGCGGGCTCCAGAGCATGTGGGCTCTGTAGTTTGTGGCCTGGTGAGCTCTCTAGTTGAGGCTCGTGGGCCCAGTAGTTATGGCACGTAGGCTTAGTTGCCCTGCAGCATGTGGGGTCTTAGTTCTCCGACCAGGGATCGAACCCATGTCACCTGAATTGGAAGGTAGGTTCTTTACTACTGGACCACCAGGGAAGTTCCTCAGAGAAGGGTTTTTAAGGGCAGCATTAGGGGTGTGGGTTGCAGGATGCTTGGTCAGCTCATGGACACTTTTCTGACTGGTTGGTGGTGATAGGAGTTAACATCAACAACCTTCTGGTCCCAACTGGTCTGGGGTTTACATGCCTGTGGTCAGTAGTTTCCATTTGGTGGAAGTCTGGTTTCTGTAAAAACTACTTAGGAATGTTCATCAGACATTTTTAACTATGTCCTTCAGGGAGGAACTAAAGGTTCTCTGACTCTGCTACATGGCTGATCTATTGTTTAAATTGTTACCAGTTTCCTGGCTGAACAGCTATTCTTTGTTACTATGTGTTCACATTTTCCTAATCATTAACACTTGAGCCAACCTTCTGAGACTCAGAAGAGGCCTATAGCAAAGACGTTTACTTCAAGAGACAGGGGATATGGGGTGGGGTGGGGGTCGTATTCCAGAGAGAGTCCTGAAGGGCGCTGCTTGGCTTCAAGAGGATGAAAGTTGACCCCCTGCTCCCCCCTGGAGTCCTTGGTTCTGAATGTTGTACCCTACATTGAATTTCTGAGACTTGCTACTCTGCCTAGAAGGGCTGAGAATTGGGAGGAAGATGGGAAAAGGTAAAACGCTTTGGGATTTAGGTAAGGGCAGTAAAGTTGGAGATTGCACTTCTCGTCTAATTTTCCTGAGCTGTTGTAAACTATTCTTGTCAAGCAAAGTCAGTCCTATGTTGTAGACCTGTCCGGATCTACTATTCCAAACATATAATTATTACTTAAAATAATAATAATAAGTAGGGTAATAGCTGTCATGTAGTAGAGCAATGGCCATGTACCAAACCCAGGGCTAGTGGTTTCACATACATTATTTCATTTAATTTTTAGAATAACAACCCTGTAAGTAGGAATTATTTCTCACCTCTTATGGATAAATAACTTGAGGCCCTGAGTGACTTAGTAACTTTCCCAAGTTTACTTAGCCTAGCTCTGCCCAGCACCAAAGCCCACAGTCCAACTTTGCCACTGTGTGGCCTCCCAAGGAAACTCAATTGTTCCACCTGGCCAATGCGTCTTCTAAAATGAGATCCACGTAAGTGTTCTATGTGTTCCAACTTTGTATGCAAAGTTTACATTTCCTTTAAAATTCCCCTGCTCGCTCCTCCAGTCAAGGTTAACTTGGACGCAGAAAGTTCTTCAAATATTCAGACCACCTGTCACCCACGGAATGTTCTGAACCTTGACAGTCTCAGAAGTGTTCCTCCCCTTGCATGAAAACAGCTCTCTCTGGCTTATAATTAGAAGTGAAATAATTTTAAATGGCTTCCACATGGCTCAGCTTTCAAAGAGGTTCCAGTTACATATAACTCCACATAAACAGATAATCAGAGGCCAGAGCCAGAGAGCACAGTTCCTGGCTCCTAACTGGCATGAAGCAGGGACATCTGCTCTGCATGAAGCCTGGGTCAGTCTGGCCTCCTCATCTGTGACCTCCTGCGGTTGCGGGGGGTTGGGGGGACTCGCCCTGGATTGCATAAAGACCTCACAGGGGCATTGAAAAATGGGATTTAATCAACTAGATAATAATTTCTTGAACAGTAAACCTAATTGGTTTGAATCCTTCCTTAACCACCATGAATTATTTTGGGATTGAATGCCCATCTAATAAAAAAAATGTTTTCCTTCCAGAGGTAGAATTTCTTGCCTTGGTTGCAAGTCCAAACAATTTCCCTTAAAAGACTCCATCAGAGATGAATCTGAAATGATTCTACTCTCTTCCTACTGAGGATGAATTTTGCAGATTGGAGGATATGGAACACCACATACTCAGCAAGTTTCATCTCAATCTTCCCCTCCATTTCTTCAATATCTCCCTTTATTATTACTACTATTTTTAAATTCCAAAGCTGGATGGAGGTTGTGGGAATTGGACAATGGATCAACCTACAGGGCCCGGGGCTGAGGTCTCCCTGAAAACTGTCTCTGTTTTTCCAGAAGGCCAGTTTTTCTGAATGTACTTGGAACAGAAGGGTCCTAACTTACCTTACTCCAGAAATTCTTGAGCTCCTGAGAAGGCTGCTGAGAGCTGAAGTCTCCTCTAAATGAGGTCTGAAGGAACGGTATATGCTTGCGAGTGAGGCAGAGGGATATTTATTTTAGAACTTTGGTCTAGGGTTCTAGTACCCACCCCCCTCCCCCCTCAGCTGCTCATACTATCTCTCGTTCCTTAGCAAGTCTAAGTCCTATCCAGCCTTTGTATGATGGTTTGGGGCCATATCGTCTCCATAGATTCTTTCTACCAAGTCTGGTCTTCATTGATTTAATTAATTAATTAAATGTTATCCATTTTAATCTAATATTGGAATGACTAGCTACTCATGCAAGGTATTGACCTAGATGTACTTTGTGGGGTTGCAAAGATGACCCAAATTTAGATCCTACCCTGAAGAGGTTACAGTCCACAAGGAGAGAAGTCAAGTATAGCTGGGGATGGGGAAGGATACAAATATGCAAGCTGTTACCCTATGGTGTCTTTTTAAAAAATAATTAATTAATTTTTGGCTGTGTTGGGTCTTCGTTGCTGTGCGCAGGCTTTCTCTAGTTGCAGTGAGTGGGGGTTACTCTTCATTTTGTTGCACGGGCTTCTCATTGTGGTGGCTTCTCTTGTTGTGGAGCACGGGCTCTAGGCGCGCAGGCTTCAGTAGTTGTGGCACGCGGGCTCAGTAGTTGTGGCTCGTGGGCTTAATTGCTCTGCAGCATGTGGGATCTTCCTGGACCAGGGATCGAACCCTTGTCTCCTGCATTGGCAGGTGGATTCTTAACCACTGCACCACGAGGGAAGTTCCCTCTAGGGTGTCTTAAGGTAGAAACCAATACAATGTAATGAAAGAAGATGTGAGGAAATGCCCCAAAGGACTCCCTCCCCTGAGGGGCAGAGAACCTCTGAAAAGGTTCTCTCTAGTTTGAAGGTTCTTTGAGATACACAATGTTCACTTGAGCCAGGCAAAATCTGCTTTGGATTTTTATTTCTATTTATTTCTTAGTTGCTGGAAAGAGGACCTTCACGGAAGATGTGGATAGCAGGTTAAAATGGGGTGGGGATTTAGTGAGCCCTACTGGTAGGAATGAAAGTGCAAGGCAGACATCCAGTGCTGTGGATGGCTTCCAGCTCAAGAAGGTGTAAGAACCAGCAAGCAGGGACCACAGTCAGAAGAGGCTTGTGAGCTTCCTTAAACTGGTGACTTGTCTCACATTTATTATGTCTGTTACTTCCCCCTCCCCAGTGTTACCCCCTAGGGATTTAAAGATTGAGGGTAAAGCCCTAGGTGAATGGGCTCAGTGCCCCTCTTTCTTGGGGCAGGAAGGAAGGCAGGGCCTGAGGAGATTGGGCCAGACAAGGGAGAAGAGTGGGGATCTGCTGGGTCAGAACAGGAGCAAGAGAGAAGATGAGCAAGCAAGTCCTGGGGCCAGATGGGCAGGAAAGTGACCTGGTCTTGGCATAGGAAGGCTTCTGGGGTCCCTGGCACAAGCAGGAATGAGTGCCAGAGAGGTTCTGAGGAGAGAGAATTACTCTTGGCTTGGGGGATCAAGGCAGGTTAGCTCCATGGAGGAGACTGAATGTCACTGGAGCCCTGAAAGACAATCTAGATCCAGGTGCTTCCCAGTTTAAAGGAAGAGAATATGTGTAAGACAGAAAGGTAGGAAAGAATGGGGTGAGGGTGTGAAACAGGAAGTCATCGGGTTTGGTTGGCAAGAAGGGAAGGGGCGGGTGTAAGGGTGGAAAGGTAGGTAGGGGCCAGATGGTGGCGGCTAAGGAGATTGGGCAGTGGGGGAGGGTCACTGGAGTCTCTGTGAGGGTGTAGAGCTGTGCTTTAGGGAGATTAATCTGGCAGCAGGGTGGAGAGAGAGGTTGGAGGGGGAGAGAGGTCAGGAAACCATTGCTGTAATACAGGAGGGGTTAAGGTAATAGGGTCTGTACCATTCAGGATTAATTTCCTCTGCCTGTATCAGTAACTTCCACATGTTACAAGTTTCTCTCTCATGTAAAAGAAGTGGGGGTGAGCAATCAGGAACTGATATGTAAGCTCCATTGTTATCAGGGATTTAGTCTTCTATAGCTCTTTGCTTTGCCATCCCTAGGGAGCTGCCATTTTAGTTAACATTGATCCAGCAGCAACATAGAGGAAAGGTGTAGAAAAGCATGTTTGTTTAAGAGAAACTTCCCAGAAGTGCCATGGGATACTTTTACTTACTTCTCATTGGCTAGAAATTGTCATGTGGCTACACCTAATTGAAGGGGATTCTGGGAAATGGAGTCTTTTGGCTGGGTGGCCATGTGGCTGGCTAAAACTGAGGGTTCTTTGATTAAGGAGAAAGGGGAGAAGGTGTGTAGGGGAAGGCAATTAATTTGTAGACTCTGTCTCAGAGCCTATCAATTAATTCAAGTAGTGACAAAGAGAAAGGAGAGGAAGTGCAGAATATATGAGACATTCAGTGACATAGTAACTGGGCTTGACAACTGTTTAGAAATGGCATGAAAATAGGAGAGGTTTGGAGCCTGGGTAAAGTGAAGTGGTGGAAATGATAGTTATTATGTGTCGGGCACTATTCTAAGTGCTTTCACGTGGATTTTTACATTGAGTCCTCATAACAACCCTATGAGATAGGTCCTAGTATTATTATTTAAAAAATATATATATTTCCCATCACACTCTTTCAAAATCACATAATTCAAATTTATATGACACATATTCCTAGTAAAATAATAGGTCCTAGTATTATTATCTCTATTTTGCAGATGAAGAAAATGGGGCCTGTGGAGGGTAATTTGCTTGCCCAAAGTGATTCAGTCAGTAGCAGAACCAGAATTTGAACCCAGGCAGCTGGTTCCAGAGCCTGTGCCCTTAATCAATATGCTGTGGTGACAAAGAATAGAGAGAGGAGACTCAGGAATACCTAGATTCCTACGCTCATACCATGTCTTTTCTTCACAATATTCCCCCATTCCCTTGAGTACTTTTCTCTTTGGTAGTGCTCAGTGGTAGATGGTAAAGACAACTTTTTGAGCTGGTGTTTGCACGTGGGCTTGGAAGAGCACCGGAAGTGCTGACAACCTGTCCCTTGTTTTGGTCATTGACAATTTTGAGCTTTGGCCTGAGTGGGGACTGACCCCTGGCAATGCTTTGGGGGGCCTGAGGGTGGTTCTGGGGGCTGCATCTCAGGAGATTTCCCAGTCAGTATGGAGCTAGACTGCCCAGAACCCATGTTTCCAGGTCCAAATGGGGCAAGAAAGGAACGAAAAGCCAAGAAAGAAACGGTAGGGCCCAGAGCTTGGGTAGCTCAGGCCCGGGAAAGTCTGGATGGGGAGTTAGGAAGGTGGGCTCTGGACAGATTCAAAACAGGGAGCTCTTGGTATGGTTTCTGGGGATAGTGGGCAGCTCTGTGCTCCAAGGGCTTGGGGATGTAGCTTTGGAAAGGACAGAAGAGATTCTTTTCGTGGCCAAATGCTTGAAAACAACATTCTCTGTCTGCCCATTGCTGTTTTGCAGAAAGCATGATTGAGGTCAAGTCTGTGCCAGGGCTAAAGACCAAGAATGGAGTAATGTCTGCAGAGAGAAGGGCAATTAGCAAATTCCTTAATTAGAGTTGGGTTCTGATTTCTGTAGTCAATTCTTATCACTTGTTAGGTTTTAACTCAGCTCCTTTGGCCTGAAATGCACAGCCACAGAGTTCAGAAAATCAGGGTCCAGGGATCTTGGATAAAGTAAGTAAGACCTGGTTTCCCTTTCTGTAAAAAGATTATCACAGAAAACCTTATTTCCTGAGACTGTGAGGATCCAAAGCATTGACATGTGAAAGTGCTGACAAGCTCTCAAGTTTAGTTATCAATTACTTAGTGATAAATACTTAGCCTTATGAGTCATTAATGCCTGCTAGTAAATGATTTGGTGCTTAAATTTCATGCTGCATCGAATTCACTGTCTTCCAAGGTGCTGTCCTGCCCTGGCTCCTGTGATCGAAGCTTGGAGATTTACTCAGGCACCAAAAGATTAATCTTGGCAAAATTCATGAAGTTTCTGTTTTTTTTCTGTTTACTGAGCATTAGTTATCATCCCTGGGATTTGACACCTTCTTTTTATTCTGATGGGAATTTGTATTTAAATATATATTTAGAGAATATCTTGTGGAAAAGCTGCAGTTTGTCGACTTGTGGGAAAAGGGCTTTCCTTGAACAAAAGTCTCACACTGGAACGAGCCTCGATGTTTTGACATACAGTGCCTCCATTCTAGGTTGTTACTGAATATGTCCGTCTCCCATTCCACGCCTCCTTCCTTTCTTTCAAACAAGATTTAATTGCAAGAGACCAAACTCATCTGTAATTATCTTGTTCTAAAGATGCAGACAGGAATGAGATGTGCTCCGTTCTCAATAAGCTCACCGTCTGGGAGAGAAGACAAACTGAAAATAAATAGTTGTAATATGGTGAGACAAATGCCATTAAATAAATATATACGGGGTACAGAGGTGGCATTTCAATAGGAAGGAGCAAATGCATCTTGGCATTTTAACAGGAGGAAAATGCATCTTGG
The DNA here is from genome assembly GCF_003676395.1 of Aethalodelphis obliquidens. Lineage (NCBI taxonomy): Eukaryota > Metazoa > Chordata > Mammalia > Artiodactyla > Delphinidae > Aethalodelphis > Aethalodelphis obliquidens. The sequence continues at coordinate 17,957,179 of NW_020837946.1, read as the reverse complement.
CGTTATCCTCGTCTAAATATGCAACCCCAGAACTCAGTCATCACTCAGTGAAACTGACTCTCCTTGCTTGCGTATCATGTTAATTTAACAATCCTTTTAATTTCAGAGATTAAGAAGGAATTTGGGTCTTTATTAGTCAGCCTCTTCCTTCTTTCATCTCACTGTACTTCTTAATTCCTAATTTATGTATTTATAATGCAAAAACACATTGGGTCATTCCTGCCACCCCCATTCTCTTCCGTGACCTATGTGTTGTTTAGTTTTTCCATTATAAATCTTTAATGTGTATATATATATAAAAAAATAAAGAAAATAAAATTCAAAACAAAAGCTTTAATGTGGGGGTGGGTGGGATGAATTGGGAGACTGGGATTGACATATATACACTATTGATACTATGTATAAAATAGATAACTAATGGGAACCTACTGTAACATTCACAGTACTCTACTCAATGCTCTGTGGTGACCTAAATGGGAAGGAAATCCAAAAAGGAGGGGGCGTATGTATGTGTATAGCTGATCCACTTTGCTGTACAGAAGAAACTAACACAACATTGTAAAGCAACTATATTCCAATAAAAATTAATTAAAACAATTTTAATTTGTGTAACTGTGTTCCTTTCTTTAAAATCCAACCTTGTCTCATCAGATGTGAAAGATTTGAAAGCTTGATAATACATTTGTTGGCAAGGCTGTGGGGAAGCTGGTATTCTCATAGATTGTTTGTTTTTTTTTTTTTTTTTGCGGTACGTGGGCCTCTCACCGTTGTGGCCTCTCCCGTTGCGGAGCACAGGCTCCGGACGCGCAGGCCCAGCGGCCATGGCTCACGGGCCCAGCCGCTCCGCGGCACGTGGGATCCTCCCGGACCGGGGCACGAACCCGCGTCCCCTGCATCGGCAGGCGGACTCCCAACCACTGCGCCACCAGGGAAGCCCTCATACATTGTTGATGGGAATGAAAAATGGTACAATTCCTATGGAACGAAATTTAGTAATATCTAACAAAACTATGTGTGCATTTATCCTCTGATCCAGCAATCTGACTTCTAGGAATTTATCCTGATATACTTCCAACAATATGAAAACACAAATATACAAGTTTACTGTTGATACATTTAATGTTGAATGTTATTATATTTAAATATTACAAATATTATACAAAGTACAAATATCACAAGGTAGTGTTATTTGTAATCACAGAAACATTGGAAACCACTTCAATGTCCAAACATAGGAAAGTGATTGAAAAAATTATGGTACTCACACACAATGGAGTGCTGTGTGGTTATAAACAAGAATGAGGACAAGCTCTGTGAACCGACATGGAGTGATTTCTAGGAGATATTGTTAAGTGAAAAAAGCAAAGTGCAAAAGAACATATATAGTATGCTACCTTTTGTGTAAGAAAGAAGGAAAGTCAGAAAACATATATATTTGCTTATCTTTACAAAAGAAACACAAGAAGGATAAATCAGGAAACATTAAAGTAGGTTACCTACAAGAGGTGGGGGGGAATAGGGCAGAGGAGATATGGTGGGAGTAATACTTCTCTGAGTGTATATCTTTTTGCATAGTTCTGACCTTAAGAAGTGTGTTAATGTTCTGCAGATTTAAAAATAAAATGAATAAGAAAAAAAAATGAATAAGGATGGGAAGGGGAAAAATCTCTAAAACTGAAAGCAAACTGAGCCAAGCCATCCAATCATACTTCAAATGAATAACATAACAGAAGACAGAGAGAAAGAAAGAAATGACTAATTCAGGTTACTTATGAGCACCTCAGTCTTGGGTGGGAACATGGGGTAGTGGGGAATTGCACACAAATCCTGAACTCTTTTTAGTGGGCTTGTTTTTTGTATGGTTAGGGAAAAGCAGTTCTGAAAAAATTTTGTATGTATTATAGGATTAAACATAGGAGTACAGGTGGCTAAAACAACACAGGTTTGAACTGCATGGATCCACTTATATACAGATATTTTAAAAATAAATACTACAGTACTATGCAATCTGAGATTGGTTGAATCTGTGGATGTCAAACTGCAGATATAGAGGGATAACTATGAAGTTACATGAGGATTTTCAACTATGTGTGGGGGGTTGGCACCCCTAACCTCCCCGTGTTGTTCAGGGGTCAACTGTAAATATATTGTTGTTCTTGGGAGCCAGGGTTCTTCCTAGGGAAGAAGGGCCATAATATGGAATGTGGGGAGGCAAAAAGAACCCTCCTGGGATGGATTGAAATTGGAGGTATCAGTGTGTACCATATTCCTAAAACATATATAGTATGCGTTTATACATGTATATACACACATATATGTATATTTATACATATGAATGTATATACATGTGTACATTACCTAGCTTTGTCTGCTGAAGGGGCCAAGAAGCAATAACACCTCATTTACACTGAGCACACCTAGTGCCCAGGTCTTGGTCTCTAATACCATTCCCCACTGAAAGTAGGGCTCCTGGGAGAAACAGCTGATTCCAGGGCTGGGGCAGGGTAGGTATGAGATGAGTCTAGAACATTTAGTTATGCTAGAAATTAAGAAAGTGCTAGAAAAAACGATAGAAGCATGTCACAAGGACATAGGAGCCAGCTTAAAAGGATTCCTACTAGTTAAATCTGGGACAATTTGAATACCAAAAAAATTAAATAAAACGATGACTCATAAACCATTAAAAATAGGAATTCACAAGTCCTTACCAATAACAAATGAATATATTAATAATATATGGGGAGGAGGGAGGGCTGTTGCATACAATTAAATGCTGAATGTGAAGTGGTAAGTTGGGAGAAGGTACTAGAGTTGGAAAGTTAGCATTTTGCAACCATTATGGAAAAGATTAGATCAAGCAAGAATTATGAATACATGCTAAATTTAGGGGGAAATTTAGACAAGGAACAGGATATTTGTATGTTCTTAAAGTATCTTGCACAGACTGATTACTAGTTCCAAGGGAAAAAATTAGCTATTACACAGTGGAGAAATTTGACATCTTGACTGGTCAAAATTTGCCTCAGTGATGAGAGCAGATGGATATCACATGCTTCTAGATGTGATACCCTGAGAAAGATAGAACAGCACCTATGTAGTATCTGGGCCAAGATTGTGAAACCTGAATCATGAGGAAACATTAGACAAACTCCAAATGAGAAATATTTTATTGAAAATGGGGGAGAGGGGAGCTCTATACTAAAAAAATGTCATCATGGATGACCAGGAAAGACTCTGGAAGTGTTCCAGATTAAAGAAGGATAAAGAGACATGACAGCTAAATGCAATCTTTGACCCCAGGCTGGATTCTTTACTGGGGTGAAAATGCTGTAAGGACATTATTAGATCCATTGACAAAAATGGGATATGGACAGTAGATTAGATTAAGGTATTGTTCCAACATTAAATTTACTGAGGATGATAACTATACTATATATATGTAAGAGAATGTCTCTATTCAGAGGAAATACAATTAATGTATTTAGGGATAAGTGGCCATGATCTATGTAATTTCCTTTAAAAAATCAAGGGAAAATATTACATGAGAGAGAGAGAGAGGAAATAGTAAAGCAAGCAAATAATAAAGCACATGGGTAAACTGTCAGCAATAGGTGAATCCAGGTAAAAGAAAATCAGGCATTCTTTTACTATTTTTACTGTCATACCTTTTCTCTAAGTTTAAAGTTATTTCCAAATAGAAGGTTAAAAATTTAATCTTGCATATCCTGCTTTAATGGAGGAACATTTACCTCCCTACTATTCTGTTTTGGTTCTGGGGACCATGGTGAAGTCTGACCACTTGTTAGAATAGAAAATATCAGTAATTAAGACCCCCCCACACACTTTTTTTTTTTTTTTTGTAGTGAAGCCTTTTCTTTGGAAATGAAATCTTATGTGGAACATCAAGCTGTAGAAGAGATGAGAGAGGGGCTGTTCTGATTGAAGCATGTGTGTATTTGTGGGGGGGCATTAGAGTCCTGTCTGCCTGTCTACTCCACCTCCTGCTCCCAGGTGGGCAGCCCGAAGGCATCTCCAGGGAAGGGAGTTTGACAACCACTGCTCTAAATTAAACTGGTCATGGTCCAACTGACCCTAGTAACCACTGAATGAGAATGACTATTCTGAGATTGGGTGAAAACCTCAGGATTACTTCACAGCAGTTGGCTTGGACTTTTTGGATGTGTCCTAATGCATGCCTTCACTAATAAATGACCAGTTTTTTTCCTGTCTCTCCATGAGGTTATTCCATCCTTGGCCTGCGGTTCATACTTGACAGGTATTCAGCAACAAGGAGCTGTTTGTCAAGCCCAGTGTGAGATTGTTTCAAAGGATTAAGTTGTTTTTGAAGAAGTATGTAGAGATAAGACTTGTATAAACAGAATCACATTTTCTCACAGCTGCTTCATGGTTGCTTGGGATTCATTTTCAAATGGCTGTGGGGTCTCACAGATGGGATTTATGTTTATCCAACCATTTTCTTTCAGGTAGTTAAGGGTCTTGAACACATTTGGTGACGAGGAACTTGGCACTGTAAGAAAACTTTGGCAAACCTTTTTGTAAATTGACCCAACACCCTCCAGATTAACTGCTCTGAAAGTTGAAACCTCGGTATATAGTTGACCTTTGAACAACACAGGTTTGGGCTGCGCTGGTCCACTTATACGTGGATTTTTTTCAATAGTAAATATGACAGTACTACACAATCCACTGTTAGTTGAATCCTTGGGTGTAGAACCTCAGATCTGGAGGAACTGCTTGTATGGAGGACCGACTATAAGTTATACTCAAATTTTCAACCTTGCGGAGAGTCGGCACCCCTAACCACCACGTTGTTCAAGGGTCAACCGTATTTGTATCTGCTTTAAAACTCAAACCCTAGTCAACCAAAATTTAAGAGCATTATTTATTCAACAAGCCTCGGAAGAGTGTACCTAACAAATTCATTTTATTTAAGATGTGGCCATCTTAGTGATTCACCTCAAGTCTCTGTAAGGCTTTTTGCAGGACCCAAGACTCGAGTCACTACCTGTCCCATTGTTCTTTTCATAGGAAGACAAATCCCCCCTACAGTGAACTGTTGCAAAGCTAAGGATAGAGATGACCCTTAGATTTAATCTATTGTGACAATTCCTGTTGATTTGTAGTGAGTTCCTGAATTCCTACGTTGAGAGGGATTCTGGGGCAGCATTTGGGCTTGGTGAGAATGAGTATCATGATTGATTTGTGATGTCTGCTTGGGGTATGGAATGGGGAAGTTATCCAGGTGTGTATGCAACATTCGTGATGCTCCTGGCCTAAAAGTAACTCCCAGGGGCCCTGTTTTGTTGGAAAGAACACATTTCCCCATTGGTCATAAGTGCTGGTCTACTCTATGTGCTATCTTACTACAAACAAAAAAATGTTACTCACCATTCCAGTTCTACAAGGATCAAGTCATGAGCCGCTGCAGTTGCTGACCTACAGTACACCCTGAAAGGAATTCAGGATGAAGCATTCTGTGTTTTAGATATATGAACCCCTAGATAGTTAAGATGCATATCTAAGGAAGAATTTCAATGACCCCGGATTCTTGCATCTTCCCCTACATAGATAAGCACTAAAGTCATTAACTTGAGATTTTGTGTGTGTGTGTGAGATTAGCGGTAATCTTTTACTAAGATGTGTGCTTGTACATGTATTTCCCAACCAAAAAAATTCATATATGTATACTTGCCTCTCCCCTACCTGTTTGGAGCAGTTCCTCAGAGCTCTCTGAGAGGCTATTTCCCAGGCTATAGTCTTCAGCAAGACACAGAATAAAATTCAACTCTCAGCTCTTATGTCTTTGTGTGTGTGTGTGTGTGTGTGTGTCCAGCTGACATTACTAAACAAGGAATCTTGCCTCTGGATCTCCAGATTAGATATGGGAGGAATTAGAGAAACCTCACTGAGGCTTTGAGGTATTTCTCCTGCACACATGTGGCACCCAATGCCACAAAGGAATCCTTAGTAGAGGCCATGGCAAAAAGCAGTCTTCTGTAAGTCTTCTGTACCTTATTTGGGTTCAATTGCTTGGCCTGCTCATCTTGAGATTTGAGAGTGCCAGCCTTTCTTTTTAAGATTTCAGAATCCTGACATTCTTGTACTGTACAAACTCAGTGATATTTACTTGTTATTTAAGTGGCAAGAAAAGTCGACCCTGGCAAAGCCCAGCCTCTCTCAGAAACTTCCTCAGTACTGAGACATGAGAAACAGAACAGAATTTAGAGACAATTCCTCTGTGAAGCTATGTGCCTGATCTTCACACGCGGGTGCAATATTTTCCTCCTTTAATTCCCCGGCATTTTGTATCTCTCCTAGGGAGCTGTGTAGCGATTCTTGACAGCCTTCCCACTGAGATCCCTCTCATCTACCGCCCTCCCACATTAGTTGATAAGAACCTTTCAATAAACCTTTAATCAGTTAACATTTTTGGAGGCCATCTATTATGTCTTGCTTCTCTTTGTTTTCTCATGATTCCTGGCAACGATGCAAAGCTCCTGAGACCCCGTTATGCATTTGCAAAATGGATTGTTTCAAAAAGACTTGTTTGTGGAATTATTTGTCAGGATAAGAATAAAAAAGCCAGCTGAGCGATGTGAATCCTGGCAATTCGTGATAGAACTGGGCCTTCTTTCCTCCTCCTCCGTTCGCGTGTTCAGATTTGAGTTACTTTTGGAAATCCACACAGACGGCTCCCTGAAGACCAGTACTTGGAGGTGTTCTTACCTGGAGGCAGGGTATTAAAAGCAGCACTCAGAACGCTTCAATGTGTGTTTTATTCACAAACAGCCCCGAATAAGGAAGACTTTGTGCGGGAAGATGTTGTCATACTTCCCAGTAACTGAGCTTGAATTAGCCAGTGTGACCCTCCCTTCCCTCCAGCAGAAAACAGCTCCCCATTCATGCATTCCTTTCACCCCAGACCCTGTTTACACCGACACTTGCCTGGGTCGACTCTAACTTTGGGGCCAGACAAATAAACTTGAGCACGGAGGCAAAAATACCTCCATCGAGAGAAGTCGCGGAGGGAAGTGGGTCCTCCCCCCTCCCACATCAGAACAGAAATAGGTGTGGGGAAGTGAGAGTGGGAGGTTTAAGCAGCACTGTTTAGGGGGCAAAGGGAGGATCCACTGCCTGTTTCGAAAATTGTATAAAATGGCTCTTCCCTGTCTCACTCCCCACTGCCTCCTTCCCCCATGGCTGAGGAATTTGTGAAGATCTTTTTTTTTTTTTTTTTTGCGTTACGCGGGCCTCTCACTGTCGTGGCCTCTCCCGTTGCGGAGCACAAGCTCCGCACGCGCAGGCTCAGTGGCCGTGGCTCACGGGCCCAGCCGCTCCGCGGCATGTGGGATCTTCCCGGACCGGGGCATGAACCCGCGTCCCCTGCATCGGCAGGCGGACTCTCAACCACTGCGCCACCAGGGAAGCCCATGAAAATCTTTTAATAAAAAGTTGAAACTAGCAAGAAAAGATACTGAAATGACATGGGTAGATATGCTTTCTTTCTTTAATGGAAAGAAATTGAAAGCACATTAAAATTCGAGTTTCAGAGAATTTTCATGTAATTCTTCAATGTATTGTCCCAACTTTATTCTCTCCTGGTAGATTGTCTTGACATGACCATGGTTTGAGATACTTTGAAGAGTCCAAGAAAATAATTTGGCTGTTGATGAGAGATGTAAAAAAAAACACCCACAAAACCCTGAGGTATTTAGTAATTTTGAATCCAGATTACTATGGTAACCAACGGGACTCTGAAGTCTGACAGATAATTTAGAACGCAGGCACCTAACCATACCTGTTACACACCTGCCTGTCTCTCGAAACTCACCTCCAGTCTCTCTCCCCCTCATTCACCAGGCTCCAGGCCTTAAACATTCTGTGCCCTTTGCCCTTTCCCATTTGAGAGTTGCCCAAGGGTGCTGTGCCCTGTCCAGGAAGGCTGTTCCCCTGAGCACCACTGCAGGCATTGGCTGACGCCTCCAGCTTCCCCTCTGGCAGGCCTGTCCTGGTCACCCTTGTTGAGGGTGATCCGTAATACAGATCTTATTCTTTGTTTTAGCCTCCTTTTTAGATCCTTCAAAGTGTCCAACAAAATTCAAAATTACTTTATTGGTTAGTTTACTAGTTTGGGGTGTCCCCAAAATGGAACCTCCTTGAAGGCTGGGACTCTGCCCGTCTGCTTTACCAGAGTGGCCAGCCCCAGTTGCTTGTTGAACAAATGAAGTCGTGAATTGTGGCAAGTCCCTAAGTGGACTGGCAGGAACAAGTCACAGGGAGCCACTTGCTGCCAGGAGCTAGGCTGGCATGGAGAGGGCCAGGCCAGGCTAGGTGCGGGGGCTGGGTGGAGAAACAGGAAGAGAAGCTGAGCTTTTCACTGGAATCCTTCTGACTCCGGGTGTTCTCTCCATATTCTAGTGGCAAGGTCATGTGAGTCAGCCCAGGCGTGGGCTTGAGGCTGTGTCTTTTCTGGCAAAAGGGGGGATGTAGGTCATAGTTACTACTTTTAATATTAACAATATAGCTTGGAGTTTTTCCTGGAAAAATGTGGCCTCTCAGTAGCAGACATTCAGTAGGCCATGAAGGTGCCTTCCTGGCCAGGCCTGGTGCTGGAGTCATAGCAGGTACAGGGTGGAAGGGGACAGACGGCGACTCAGTGTCCGGAGGGGAGACTGACGTGTAAACGACGATAACACAGAGTGACAAGTGCCGCTACTGAAGGAGCACAGGAGGGACCGAGGGGGTGCGTGGAGGAGGCTCTCCAGGATGGTCACCCTCAGCTTGTTGCCGCCTCGCTGGTTCCTTAAAAGAGGATTTGGTGACCTCTGCTGGGGGATGACACCACCAGCCTGAACTGAGCCAGGCCGGTCCACGGAGAGAGGGGAGATTTGCACAGAACCAAGGAGGCTTTCTAAAGTAAAATATTGGCTTTAAGAGATAAAGCTTGAAGGAGATTTGATAAAAGGTGGACTTGGACAGATAGCAGACAGAAAACACTTTATGAACAAGGCCAGAGAGTGGAGAAGGCTGGAAGGGGGTAGGGATGGGGAAATGAGAGGGGAAGGCAGCTCCCCTGGATGGGTAAATGGACCTGGAGGCCTAGCTGATTGGGTTCATCTGTCTGGGGACTTGGATGAAGCAGTTCCACCCCTAAGAATTTATTCTCAGGAGCCAATCAGATAAACGTGCAAAGACCTTACACTGACGGTGAACACTAGGGTTGCTAAACATAGGGATCAATTATCAATTAAATTATCAATTATTAATTTATGGTACACCTAAAATATGATAGGACCGTTAAAAATGATGGTGCAGGGAATTCCCTGGCAGTCCAGTGGTTAGGACTCTGCACTTTCACTGCCGTGGGCGTGGGTTCAATCCCTGGTAGGGGAACTAAGAACCTGTGTGATGAAGCCAAAAAAAAAATGATGGTGCAGTTTTATTTATATTGAGATGAAAAGACATTCAAGAGACAGTGAATAAGAACATATTCAATCTATATATTGGGATGGAAATATATATTAAGAGATATTGATAAGTAAAAATAAAGATCACAAAACAATATTAAAAACATATAAATGTCCAGAAGTAAGCACACAATGCTTACAGTGGCGGCAGGGGAGGTTTAAGAACCACTGTTTATCTTTTGCTTTACACTTTTATGTGTCCCCTCCGCCCCCAATGAGCAGACATTAAATTTACAACCAGAAAATCAGTAAAGTTATTTTTTGAAAGGAAAAATCCACAGGGTTTTAAAAGAGATGATTAGGGCTAGAATCCCAACTGAGTAAGTGATGGCTAAGAAATGCTGCATTCCTCTTTCATAATTTTCCAAGGAGATTCTTCCAGCAGGCAGAGGCTCTGGATCCTGTGGTTTAGATCTAGGTGAAGAGATGAACCCTTCTCTGGGATGGCTCCCCAGTACTGACCTAGGGGTTGGGATGTGCTCCCTCTGTAATGCTCCACAGTAGGCATGAGAAAGGAGGCACCTTCGCTGCATGTTAGAATCACTAGGGGAGTTGACATTAACACCTGTCTGTGCCCATGTCCCACCCCTCAGACCAATTAAAGCCAGATCTCTAGGGATGAGGCCCCGTGATGCTATTCTGCAGCCAGGGTTGAGTACCTCTCGATAAGAGGATAATGCATAAAAAATAAACAGACAGCATCCTAAATTTGGACCTGGGCTTTCCGGCTCTGAGTGTTAATCTTTGAAAAAGAGATACCTTGGTCAAGCACGTGCACAAATAAAGGCTCGGGGAAGTCCCACAGTAAAGACATCTGTTTCACCTGGTGTTTCCAATTGTACCTGCCCATGGAAACCTTTGTCTAGGGCAACCCTTTATCTTGGGTCACAGTGGACTGGCAGCAGTAGCCCTGAGTCTTTCTTGAATGCCACATAATTTGGCCATCCTGTGGGGACACTCTGCAATGTCCCTAAAACCCTAGTAAGACCAAAGGGGATCTCCAGACACAGCTGTAGAGGTGAATGGGGAGTTCCCATTCTGGAACTTTGAGGTAAGCCTATTGCCCACTAGAGCACCTGACCTGGGACAGTGGGGAGAGGACACCCTGGCTACAGATTCAGGTGTACACAGGAGGAAAATGAGGTCCAAATAGGTTCCTGAGTGCCTGTCCCAAATCACGCAGCTGGGAAGGAGCCCAAAGGGTACTAAAATCCAGACTTTCTGCTTCTCAGTTGGACCCCTCCTTCCCCCCACCACGTTAAGGGCATTACTTTAGGCATTTTATGATCTTTGAATGAAGGAGCACTACTGGGATTAATGGGGAGTTTCAGCTTTCTTATCCCATTTAGTGTTCCTATCTCATCTGCTAAAAAGACACCCAAAGCTCTAAATATCATTTGGTCGTAAGGAATGTTTAGAATTGAAGAGCTGGTTTGACACAATTAAAAGCTTCCAGAAGGCTGTTATGGCGCCAAGTATTTACTTAGTGATAGCAAGCTATTTAAATTTCATTATGCGGTCGAAAATAGCAAGATAAGAACAAAATATGGTCAGGCTGACTGTGACCTCAAAACCCATGCTCCTTTGGTTCAGAAAAGATAGCAGAAGCACAACATTCTGATTCAAGGATCGTTGTGTTAAACTGTGCATTCTCTCAAATAGAATTGTTTCTTAACCTCTTTGTGGGCTGCTAATGGGCCATTTATCGAGGCGTTCCAAGGCAAAAAGAATCTGGACCAAATATGGCTGCTGATTTGGGGAGCCATTTGGGGAGCCTGTATTGCTGCCGGTTGAGCAAAGACTCAGTAACTCCCTGCCTTGAGCAAAATGAGGTTTACTATCGTAAAAAAAGAGTCAGAAACATCCCCTGTCAACAAGGCAAAGAAAGTAAATTTCACTCCTTCATTCTCCTGCCTCCTTTTCATATACATCACTTTGATTGTTGAAGCTCTCCCTCCTCTTCCCTCAGTCCCCTTTCAAGGTCATTCTCTACCATAATTTTAACCGTAATATTTCCAGTGACACAGGTTCTCATTTTATTCTTCTTATGAGTAAGGAAGTGAGGGATGGAGGGCACAGCAGGGTGAAGGATCTGCTTCAGGGGATTGTCAAAAGGGGCCCTCAACGGATACATATCTATATATTTGAGGAATAATTTACAAAAGTAAAATTCACCCTTTTTAGTGTATAATTTCATGACTTTTGACAAATGAATACTGTTTTATAACTAGTACCACCAAGTCAACATGTATCCCTCACTCCAAAAAGTCCCTGTGTCTCTTCCTTGTCAATTCCTTCTTTCTACTTCCAGTCCCTGGCAACCACCGATCAGTTTCTTATCTTCATAATTCTGCCTCTTCCATAAAACCATATACATGGAATCAGACAGTATGTCATCTCTTTAATTGGGCTTCTTTCCCTGTGTGTAATGCATTTAAAATTCACCCGTTTGCTGAGTAGTGTTCCACTGTGCGCATGTACCGCAATTTGTTTCTCCATTCACCAGTTAGAGGACATTGGTGTTGTTTCCAGTTCTTGGCAATTATGGTTAAAGTTGCTATAAGCATTCACACATAGGTTTTTGTGTGGATATGTGTTTTCATTTCTTTTGAATAAATACCTAGGGGTGGTATTGTTGGATCATCTGGTAAGTTTACATATAACTTCATAAGAACTTTAATTTTATCAGAGCTTTATATGTTTAACTTTATAAATAATTATGTTTTTGTTTTTAATTTGTTTTTGATTTAAACAATTAAATTGAAATAAATTGATTTAATTGTTTAGAATTTTATAAAAGGGTATCATGCTGAGGTAATCTTTTTGTTTTTTGTTTCTGTTTTTTTTCACTTAGTTTCATACTGTTAAGATTTATCCATATTTTGACATCTGGCTCTAAATGTAATATTCGATCAGGTTAATATACCATCGTTTATTCATTCCTTCTACTGATGGCATTTGGCTGTTTCCAGATTTTTAAATTGTTTTGCTTTACTACTGACATTATTGATTAGGTCTTTTGTATTAGTTATCAATTGCTACTAGTTAACAAAAACTTAGTGGCTTAAAATAACGCACATTTGTCATCTTATAGTCTCTGTGAGTTGAGAGCCCAGGTATGTCTTAGCTGGGTCCTCCACTTCAAGTCCTCATAAGACTGCAGTCAAGGTGTTGTCCAGGGCTCTTGGGCTAATCTTAGGGCGTGACTGGGGTAGGAGTCACTTTCAAGCTCCTCTTGTTGCTGGCAGAATTCAGGTCCTTGCAGGTTGCTGGACTGAGGGGTTCAGCGTCTTGCTGGCTGTCAGCTCTTTCTCCCTTGAGCCCTCTCCAGCAGGGTCGCTTCAGCAAAGCCAGCAAGGGAGAGTGACTGCTGGCATGACAAACATTACAGTCTCATGTAACATAATCGCAAAAGTGACATACCATCACCTTTGCCATATTCTCTTGGTTTGAAGCAAGTGTGGGTCCTGCCCACACTCAAGGGGAAAAGATTGCCCAGGGGTACAAGTACCAGGAGGCAGGGATAGTGGGGTTCACTTGTTGCACGTGTGTACAGTTTTCCCTTGGTTTATACCTGGGAGTGGAATGGCTGTGTTGTAGGGAATTCTCTCTATTCTTAATATTGTTCTTTACTTAAAGACTATCTTTTCTGGAATTAATATAGCTAAATCAACTTTCTTCTGGTTAATATTTGCCTATGTCTTTTTCTATTTTTTGCTTTCAATCTTTGCATATTCTTATGTTTGATGTATGTCTCCTGTAAATAGCACATACCAGAATTTAAAAGGTAAATCCAATCTGTCAGCCCTTATCTTTATTTTTTAATTTTTTAAAAACATCTTTATTGGAGTATAATTGCTTTACAATGGTGTGTTAGTTTCTGCTGTATAACAAAGTGAATCAGCTATACATATACATATATCCCCATATCTCCTCCCTCTTGCGTCTCCCTCCCACCCTCCCTGTCCCACCCCTCTAGGTGGTCACAAAGCACCGAGCTGATCTCCCTGTGAGCCCTTATCTTTAACTGGTGAGCTCAGTCCATCTACATTTGTTAGCGTAAGTGACACACATGGACCTATTTTTATCCTCAATTTTTCAGTTTGCGACACTTTTACAAGACTTTCTTATCTTCCTTACTTTTTTTTTTTTTTCGGCTGCACCTCATGGCTTGCAGGATCTTAGTTCCCTGACCAGGGATTGAACTCGGGCCACGGCAATGGAAGTGCTGGGCCTTAATCATTGGACCACCACGAAATTCCCTTCCTTACTTTTATTTCTGATGATATTGATATATCTGTATCTCCCTAATTTTGTCTAAGGTGAAAATTTAGGATTTCCTGCTGTCTCCTCCATCCACTCCTATTATGTTGATATAACCTAGGCTTTATTTCTAGATTGTTATAGATGTAATTTATCTTTTTCTTTGGCCTTAGCTTGCTTTTCCTATTTTAAGCAATAAGAAAGTTTATCAAGGTACTTGAACATCCTTGTTCTACTAATCTCTTGTAGAAAAATCTCCTGGATTTTTCTCTCCCATAGTACGTCAACCAAAACTATTTATAATGCACATCTTTCTGCAGCATATCTTGTACACCTGAGAATATTTTTATTTGGCTCTAATATATGAATATAAATATTAGGTTTGGTTGAATATAAAATATTAGATTCTATATTCTATTCCTTCAATTCTGTGAAAACATTATTCCATCTTTTTTTTTCTTGCATTTAATATTGCTGATGTCAATCTGATTCTTGTTCTTTTGTATGTGATCTGCTCTTTCTAGGATAAGCTTTTAGAAATTTAAAAAATTCTTAAATTTTATTTTATATACATACATATACATGGGTAATGTTTTCTGGAATACACACACACACACACACACACACACACACACACACATATACATTTTTGTTAATGCAGAAAAATTGATCTCCATTATGTCTTCAAATATTTCTTCCTCTCCACTTTTTTTCTCTTTTAGTGGAGTTCCTATTACCTAGATGTTTGTACCTGTATGTCTGTCTTCCTTATCTTTTAGCTTTCCTTTATGTTATCTATTTTTTTGCTCTATCTTCTACCTTCTGGGATATTTCTTCACTCTGGTCTCCCAATTCACTAATTTATTTTTAGACAGAATCAATTCTGCTCTCTCTTTATTTCTATTATTATATATTTTATTACTAATATTTCTGTTTGATTCTTTTTACATTTTCTTGCTTATATTATTAATTCGTCCTCGCATATTTTACAGGACACAGGATATAGGATACATTATTGATCAGGCTGATTAAAAATACTTGGCGTATATGTCTTAATATTTCTGCTTCTGTTGGAATCTGTAATCCAGGAGGTTATTTTCATTGTGAAATGGCTGTCCTCCTCAAGTATCTTGTTATTTTGTTTTGTGTGTTCTTTTTTTTTTTTTTTTTTCTACTACACTGTCTACTCTGTCAGGCAGTACATATGGGGAAAGGCAGACCCCCAGTGAACTCAGGGGATTCGGGGTAGACGAGCTCCAGTGTGTAGAGCTCTGACGTCAGAAAACTACATCCGATTGCTACTCACCCCATAAAACAATTCTTCTGGCCAGGTCTTCATTCTTTGTTCCCAAGAGAGAAGCACATTCACAAGAGACTCAGAATTCCATGGTTCTGAATCTTGGCTGTACATCGAAATCACCTGGGAAATTTTTAAATGTCCTGCTGCCCAGGCCATGCGTCAGACCAATTTTGTTGGAATCCCTAGAGGTAGAATCCAAGTAGCAGTGCTTTTAAAGCTCCCCAGGTGATTTCAACGTGCAGCCAAGTTTGAGGTCCTTCATCAAAACTAGATTTTAGTTCTCCAGCCCTGGGTGTTCAAAGGAGAAGGGATATGGAAACAACTTTTGAGGGTCATTTTGTTTCCCCTGGTTTTTCTGCTTCTTCTGAGGACATCTGCACCGGATTCCTATGTCTTAGCAGGAGGAGTGCAGGCTCCGTTTGCCACAAGGTGATGAGGGGAGGCTTGGGGGAAGCAGGAGCAGAATTCCACCAATTCTTCTATTCTATCCTCCCTCAACCTTGCTGGGCTGTGTCCTGCCCCAGGACAAAGCCCACTACTCCACAAACACCAGTCCTAAACAGCCTTAGTAAACTGAGAAGTTTCTCACGATGTTCTCCTCTTTACTTTTCTATTCTTGTGGGGTTGGTGGGGATGGGACAGTAGGGAGGTGAGGATGACGCATTCATCCTAGTTCAGCATCTTGGTCTGAACTGGAGCTACGCAGGGTATGATCAATGGACCGGATGTATCCGCCCCACCTGGGGGCTTGTTAGAAAATGCAGAATCTTAGGCCTCACCTTGCACCTACAGATTCAAAATCTGTGTTTGAACAATTGCCCTCAGGTAATTCCCATGCATATTAAAGTTTGAGAAGCACTGCCGTGTACAGCATAGATGCTGAACAAACATATTTCAATGGAATCAGGCACCTTTTTGACCAACTACCTCAGAGTTTACTTGGTCATGTTGTACCTGTAAAATATTGATTTTGGTTCTTTGATTTGAGCTTTCTCTGCCCTAGGCCAGAATGCAGCAATGTTGGATTTGGCTGTTATGCAGATGAAGTTTTAAAACAGAATTCTTTAGTTTAAGACAAACAGTGCCTTACTAGCACCATCTACCTCTAGGTTGTAGCACTCATCACTGTTGTACCTTTATATTTACAGGCATGAATAGTTGATTGATGTCTGGCTGCTACATGATATTGTAAAGCTCCAGAAAGACAGGAAGATGTCTGACTTTATTAGGCACTGTCTTCATAATGCCCAGCACAGTGTGTGACATACCGCAGGTGATTAATAAACATCAGTCTAATGAGAGAAATGACTTGAGCACTTGTACAGGTCTAATTAATTGATGGTTGCCTATTGAATACTCATATTAATGATTACACTTGTAAAGGGTTCTTTTGTTAAGAAAAAAGATATATATATAGTTTTGGGAATATATTTCTTCCGTTATTAATATTTCTTATTATTAAATCCAAATACTTGATTTTTTAGTCTTATGTTTGTTTTAAAAAATCTTGAATGCATATTGACATTTAAATAAATGCTAACATTTAGTACTTACTGATTTCTTAATTCAATATCTACATTTTTTTCCCCCATAAAATAAAACAAAAAATCTTGCCTTCAAGGAATCTCAGATCTCGTTGATATTCTTAGCAAACAGCAAATACATTTATTATATGGTATAAAAAAGAGAGATATGGGGATATATGTATATGTATAACTGATTCACTTTTTATAAAGCAGAAACTAACACACCATTGCAAAGCAATTATACTCCAATAAAGATGTTAAAAAAAAAAAGCAAGGGGGTGAGGGGCCGAGACTGAAGCCCATCTGAACTGTTTCTACTACTATTCTTTTTGCCCGTTCCCAGGACAGCAGGGGGGACAGCAGCCCACGTAATTAATATTAAGTTTACTCTTTCCCCTTCTCTGTCCTTCCTGTCTGTGAGGTTTCCAAAGAGGTGCTGACCATGAAATAGTCTGGCCTCTCATCAGCCTGAGAGGAGTGGGAAGGAATGTATGCTGGCTTAAGAAAAACATCTGACAAAAACCCAATTTTTGATTATGTAAGGCCTATAAACGTGTATTTAAATAAACACTTTATTTAATTTGAATATTAAAATGTTTTGGTGAAGGTAGAGCATGTGTTCCCTTATACTGGATACTGATGTCTTTTATTGTTATGGTTCCCAAAAGATATATGATTCCCCCCAAATATAATCCAGTTTATATAATTCTGTATGGGATTCTGAGTCTTTCCTGTATGTCCCCTTTTCTTTTCCTCCCTCCAAGCCTGAGTACACATATATAATAAGGACATATGCAGCAGCATTAGACAATTAAAAGAATTAAGAGTTTTAAAAGCTCCTGCCCAGCTTTTCTCTGAAAAACTTGAAAACTTTATTTTGCTTTAAACTTGGCAAAGCTAAAGACGAAAGTGACATCTATGATCAGGGGAAGTCTGACTAAGAATTGAAGACTGTTAGAAAGCTGGTAGCACAACACAGGCTTTTTGCTCGTCAAAGGGGATGAAAGATATGCAGACGGGCAAAAGCAAGTAGCATAATGAGGGCGCCATGGAAATGATCTGGTTTTGAGGATTTTGGTGAATTTTAAAGCAAAGTAACATATTTCAAGCTTTTCATAAAACATTGAATTGTAAAATGTAGATGCCATTTGCAAATGTTCAATTTTTAGTTCCTAAAATGTGCATTTATCTGACAAATAAATATAAACCTTAATAAGACATTTGGGAACTATACTTTCATTTATTCTAATTAGTCCTTACACTTCAAAATCGATTGCAAAGTCTTCATTAATGAAATATTAAAAAAAAAAAAGAAAAAGAAAGAAAACAAATTATTGAGTTCCAAATGTTTTTTTTCTAGAGAATAATTATTAAACACAATAAAAGCCTAGCTGAATCTCATTTCTATGCATCATTAAAGAGTTCTTGAACCACACAAACCATGGTCTTTTTCTGAAGAGATTGAAAGAATGACTAGAGTAGAAAAATGATCTCTTGTTCAGGGAGGATGGTGTCTCACCCTTACCTCCTCCCAACTCTGCTCACTTTTTTTCTTTGCAGAGTTGGGGAAAAGGACCATTTAAAAAGCCTCATTTCACCAGCAGAGGTCACAATTTCTCCTTTATCGTTCCCAATAAATGGCTTCTTAGCTGTGATTCCTTAGTTCAAGGAAATGCAGGAGTTTTCAGCGGGAAGCACAGCCAGAGGGGCTGGTGGAAATATATGCGTCATTCATGCTGGCTGTATCTTCTTATGTATGCACCTTTTAAGTATGCTATCTACCTGTACTCTTAAATGGATAACTTGCATTCGTACGATAAGAACCTTTATGTTATATATAATAATAATCTTTAGTTAATCCACGTCATTAAGTATTATTCAGTGCTTACCAGTGCCATCTCAAATTCTGCCCAGTTCTCTGACTCATGGACCAAAGAGTAGGTTGTCATAAACCCCTAGAGGCGAACTGGCACGAACCCTCAGAAAGAAACCCCTGGTGAGTTCCTTCGGCGGGAAGAGGAAGAATTAAATAGAATGAGGATGTATTGAACGTTGACCAAGCATGGAGCCCAGTGCCAGGTGCTGGAAGGTGAGCTGGAGAGGAATAAATCCCAGTCCTGGCTTCTGATGTTGACTCTGTTTTGGAAACAAAAGTACATGTTTGTAGTTCATTTGAAGACTAACGTTGGACGATAGAATGAAATTCTAAGTGGATTGCTCGTGAGTGTCCAGAGTATGGGTCGGTCAGTAAGAATTATCTATAAAAGGTCAGGGGTAGGCGAGTGATGGGATTGGAATTCTCCCGTCCTGTTGCCTTGGGCTGGGGGTGGGGGTGAGGTGGAGGGGAGGTGGACATGGGAACACACTCGGCACACGTCTGGTCAAATCCAAAGATGGATTTCAGGAATTCCTTTTCTCTTCCTCCGTTTATGGAGGAAATAGGCATTTTCTTGGGGTCCCTGGGAAAGTTGGGCTTATTGGTTTCACAGTGTTGGTGAAGATGTTTCCTAAATTGAATTCCCTCCCTTCCTTTTATTTTCTTTCTTTCTGTAATGCCAACAAAAGTTCTTGTTGGCGTTTCGGAAGTTCCAAAATGCTGTGGGTTTGGGGGTTTCTCTGTGGCTTCTGCTCTTCCCTTGGGCTCTGGGTAGCACGTTTGCAGCGTCCAGGGGCTGAGGAAGTGCACTTGCTCCTTCTGAAGAGAAGCGTGGCCGAATGACCATGACAATGGACCTCCGTTAATGCACATGAGGTGACACATCCCAGAGAAAACTGGGCCTGTGTTCTTGACATCATCCTCTGGGTCCTCCTCTTCCTGTTCACTGGGCCTCTGGCCCTCCCAGCTGGTTCTGTGCCCGGTCACCCGCTACCTGCCCGCCCGGCATGCCTTGTAGTTGAAATATACTAGAGCCAACTGGTGCTGGCTTGCCGGAGACCGTGGATAAATAGGCAGGAATTCTGCAAGCTGATTTCTAAACCATTGGTAGCTTGAAGGCAGCCTTGGTGGGAGTATTTACAACACAGCAATTGGCAAACACTACAAACGAAGCGCTACCTTCTACCAGCTCATCAGTACTCCACAACTTCTATGGACCTCTTAGTACCAACGGAAACACACATCACCTAATTTTGACAGTGACACACTTCAGAGTTTTTTGATGCAAATATTTACTAGGAAAGAAAAGAAAAATAGACTGACTTCCTTCTCCTCCTTCAAAAACTTTGAAACAAAAGTTTTCTCTTTAATCAAGTACAGATTTCTGGTCTTAATTTTAGCCAGAGTTTGTTCAAAGGACAGGCAAGTTGTCCCAGCTTTCAGGCACAGTCTGATTCCTTTCTTTAAGCCCACACTAGCCCAAATTTCCTTTTAAAATCCCCCACTTTCCTCTTTCTGCCCCCTGTGGCTTCCTGAGGGTCACTGTGCTGACGCTGGCCCTAGCCCAAGGCGTCAGATTCTTCACTGGTCCTTTTTGACTCAAGAAGCCGTTCCAGGTCTGCAGGCCTGTCTGGGCTGCCCGGCCTCTTCGGGTTTGTGAGGGACGATGGCTGTTTCCTATTTCTCCACAGCATCGCCCTTTTATTTCCTGACAGATCAGATCTGCACTCGATGGCATTGCACCTGCTGAGGCAACATGCGGGAGGGAGAGGAGAGTCATTCACTCTCTGCCACCCTCACCCAGATGACGAGCACCGCTTCTCCCTGCTCTGAGGAAGGCGCCACTGTGTAGGTCTGGGGGCGGCGTGTTAGGAAAAAGGATGTGGATTCTAAAACCTACCAACTAGAGGTATTGTGAGACAGTTGCCCCGCCCCTGCTGGGAACACTGTCATATTTACTGCCATAAACCCAGTGCCTGGAAAAGGAGTTAATCCCCATTTGTTGAATGATCCAGTTTGTCCCGATCCCTCAGGCAGAAACATATTAGTTACCTGAGCTGCCATAACCAGGGACCACAGACCAGGTGGCTTAAATAATTGACACATATTTTCTCACAGTTCTGGGAGTCTAGAAGTCTAAGATCAAAGTTCTGGAAAATTGGTTTCTGGTGAGACCTTTCTTCCTGGCTTGTAGAGGGCAGCCTTCTCACTGTGTCCTCACACGGCCTCTTTTCTGTGCATGCACAGAAAATCTTTGGTGTTTCCTCCTCTTATAAGGGCATCGTAAGATGGGGCCACGGGCTTCCCTGGTGGCGCAGTGGTTGAGAGTCCACCTGCCGATGCAGGGGACACGGGTTCGTGCCCCGGTCTGGGAAGATCCCACATGCAGCAGAGCGGCTGGGCCCGTGAGCCACGGCCGCTGAGCCTGCACGTCCAGAGCCTGTGCTCCGCAACGGGAGAGGCCACAACAGTGAGAGGCCCGTGTATTGCAAAAAAAAAAAAAAAAAAAAAAGATGGGGCCTTACCCTTACAACCTCATTTAACCTTAATTACCTCCTATCTCCAAATATAGTCACATTGAGGGATTAGGGCTTCAACCTATGAATTTTGGGGGGGACACAATTCAGTCCATAACAAGTGGGAATTGATTCTGTTTTAAGAATATTTACAGAAAAAAGAAGCATCCTCACAGTTTCCTTTAATCCCCTCTTTCAGATTTAACAACTCTCTCTTCAGGAAAGTCTTCCACAGGCCTAAATCCTGCTCGATGCAGGACGAGGGCAGTTTTTCTTCTGGCCTCTGTGGGGAGGGCAGGGAGTGAATCCTAATTTTTATATCTGTGGTTTCCATCTGTGTATCTATGCTTATCCCTCAAAACTTATCCACTCAAAATTATTTTTTTTTCATTCAAATTTAAATAATAAACATGTGCAGTAATCTAAGGAGAGGTACACGGGTCCAAGTCAAACAAACAGTGATGGGGTTTTACGACCCTCTAAGTGAGAACTTTTATTTCTTAAAAACCCTAATAACACAGTGGTTTTGAAAATCACTCTTACGTGATCCCTTACCCTTTTCTTCTCCTCCAGCTAACTCCTTCTCCAATCCTGTTTCTTTTGCTAGTCGTGGAGGGCATAAAATAAATCAGTGTGGAAGTCAGGCAGAAGGCCTGTTTACTCCTCATTCCTATTTAGATTTTCCTTCATAAATTTGGGTTTCATGCCTCTCTCCTGGTGGGGGAAGTTCTTGTGAGGGCATGGGGAGTGGCAACAAAAGCCGCTGAATGTTAGCGGTGAGGAGGTGGCACTGGGAAAAGAAGCCCAAAGGCTGAGTACACGCTACCCTTTTGTGCATATTTGCCTTTAACAGGAAACTTCTGGAATCAAGATGCTTGAATGCAAAGAAACAGAGTGCTTATGATGAGGACTTTAGGCAGGTCTGTAGACAAGCATCTGCTTCTCCCCGACTCACTGGAGAGTGTGGCCCAGAGACTGGGGGCTGGGGAGAGGGGAGGGCTGAGACTCAGCTGTGGTGAAGTGTTAGAAGTATGACTATGTTTGTCACACACACACACACACACACACACGCGCGCTCCCTAGTCTCCCAGTGGGTTATAGCTGGATTGGAGGTTACCCTGCCCCACGTGTAGCCCCAGGTGCAGACTTGAAGGGAGCTGGACCTGGGCCATATCAGGGGTGGGGCTGGAAGTTGGCCACTCCAGGCTGGGGCCCCCCTTCCCCCAGTGGAATCCTGGATCTCAGGACTTCGGAGCTGGGAGGCACCTTAGAAGCCCAGCGAGCGTCGTAAGCCTTTCATTTCACAGATGAAGAGTCACTGAGACCCCAGAGGGCTCCACCCTCTTTCTGGGCTTGTCAGATGCACTTAGGAAATACATGTCCACTTGACTGACCCACTGTGAAATAGGCGTGACAAAACTCCCCACATGGCAGCTGGATTAGGCTGCGGGCAGCTGGGAATGATTCTCCCTCTGCTGGTTAAACCTCAGTGGAGGGGGAGTAGCCGAGGGGCATTGTGGGAAGTTGGGAGGGTACAGCCTGAGTAGAGGTCGAAAGCCTCCGTTCACCAAAAACTTCCAGTTTAATAGAAAGTCAGAGCTGGAAGGGACCTCATATATAAATAATTAAGCTCAATGCTCTCAGGTCACAGGTGAATAAACTGAGGCCCAGAGAGGGGAAGCGTATTTTCTGGCACAACTAGGTTTTGAACCCAGACCCCCAGCTTCCCAGTCGATGTTCTCCCTGCTGTGCCACGGAGCCTCTCTTGGCAGCAAGTTGCACAGCTGAGATTGACTTTATTGTCTGCCTTCAGAGACTGCATGAACTGCAGTGGAAGGGAGTCGCATGTAGGGAAGAGTGCAGGCAGAGACGCAGAGCTAGGTCTGGCGAGGCGCAACCTGGCTTTCTTTTACACCGCCATTTTGTGACTTAAGATGGAGCCAGAGTTATTGCCCCACCAGTGAAACAGAGCCGTATAAATTAAATCTACAATGAACTGTCTATTGAAGGTGTGAACAAGGCTGATAAATCTCTAGGAGCTTAGGAAACATCTGCTCCTTAACTCGAAGGCAGAAAGTTTGCCGTAAAGTAGCAAAAGCCCGAACTGGAATCTTTCACTTTCTCTGAAGGGATAAAGATTGGGCCCAACATTCAGATAAACTCCGTAGCTGAGGCAGGTTTTGCGAACCATAGGCTAGCTTCTCCCTTTCTCCTTTGCTGGTCTGGAATTCTCCCACTCTGCCACGCCTATCTCCGTTCCTCAGGGATTTTGTGCTGTTGTCTTACAGTCGTAGAAGGGAATCTTGACCTGGTCAAGGTACTTTGTGCTGAGCCCCAGTGGGTAGATGGGTAAATTTGAGTCAGTGGAGGAACGATAAGAAGGTTGCCAGAAAGAACAGGAATCAGGAGTTGGGTCAGGTCACCAGGCCCTGGTTAGAATCCCTGATCAGAGGTCAGGGTCTGAGGGTAGGTATTGGGTACTGGGAAGAGGCGGATAGCGATGAAGAGCTGAGGTCAAGAATCCAGGAGATCAGAACTGGATTGCTGATCTGATATCAGGAATCTTGGAACCACAGAAGTGTGAGGAAGCACCATGATTTAGTCCTAACGTGAAACGTGATTTCCAGCAAGAGGAAATGGTTGTAAACTCAAGGATAGCAAACAGGTGACACACTTTGCTTGCTGATTACAACTGAATGATGGTAGCCACTTGAAGTGTGGTGTCTAGGAGGGTTAGAATCACTGGCTGGGTTGGAGGGTGCTGTGTCCGTTGATGATATCTGCTGTGGACAGGTCAAAGAGACTGCCTGGTGCTACATATTTTCCATTCCTACCTTAATTGATGGACTCTCCTAACTTTCCTTATTCCATCTAAGCTGGCCTGCAGCTTACACCTATGTGCCCTGTCCACCCATACGCTTTCACTCTTCTAAACAGGGGCTAGGCTGCTGGTCCGAGTCATGGAACTGCCTTAGAGATGAGGAGCCTCCTTCACTTCCCCCCCTGGGGTGTGGTATAAAAGTTGTCTTCTTTATACATTATTATGTGCAGTAGCAAAGGATAGTGAATGTATAAAATCCTCCAGATAGAAAATAACAGGTAGTTTCAAAACTTAGAGGCTGTGTTTGGATATAGGCCACTGTCTTCTTCCTTGTGGCCGTGGATCCTGTTTCTTATGTTCTCTCAGAGGAGAGTCTAGAGCCTGAGAGTCTAGTGGATGGTGATTAGTGAGGAAGCAAGGCGGTTCACACCATGCTCCTTGCTCTACCCCAGGATAAACTCTTACCCTTCCAGACTGATAAGGGGCGGACATTTAGTAAATAGTTGGTAAGTGAAATGAATTCTACTAGGAAGACCATTCCAAGGCAAGCATGACCCAGTCCTTACACGCCAGGGGCTTTTACTCTAGGGTGTAATGTGGCAGGGGTTGAGGGAGGATGAACAGCAAGAATTATTTAGTTCCTGGGCCTGTGATCCTCAAGCAGCTGCTGAGAAGGACCAGGGCGTTGGGCTATTCATGCTTTTGGTTGTGGTCATATGGACACAGTTGTGTTTGGCCGTGGTGGGGGGTGAGGACAGAGGGGGAAAAGTCACTATTTTTTCTCCTTCCATTTCATCTGCGCACGTGAGATTGATCAGAGTTGCAAATTTGAACTTTCTGGTATTTCTCCAGGAACAAGTGTGGAGATCCACTCATCTAGGAAGTAGTGTGTAGAGGTAAGCACCTGGGATTGGACCTGGTGGTTCTCTAATTGCTTCATAGCTTGACTCTGGGCAAATTATTCCATCTCTTTGAGCTTCAGTTTCTTCTTTTTTTTTTTTTTTTTGCGGTATGCGGGCCTCTCACTGTTGTGGCCTCTCCCGCCGCGGAGCACAGGCTCCGGACGCGCAGGCTCAGCGGCCATGGCTCACGGGCCCAGCCGCTCCGCGGCATGTGGGATCTTCCCAAACTGGGGCACGAACCCACATCCCCTGCATTGGCAGGCGGACTCTCAACCACTGCGCCACCAGGGAAGCCCCAGTTTCTTCTTTTTTAATCTGTAAGAGGGGGATAATAATGTCTCCCTTGTCACCTAATAAGATTAAAAAAATATTAACATGTGTGAAAGTATTTTATAAATTGTAAAGCCCTATAAAAATGCAAGGGCTTATTATCATGACATTAAACGTGAATAATTGCTAGGTACAAGATGCGTATTTATCACATTAAAATATGAAGAGTGGGACCCCTTTTGAATGGGGTATTCTCTGTCTCTGTCTCTGTGTCTCTGTCTGTCTATCTATAGATTTTAATTGAAGTATAGTTGATTTACAGTGTCGTGTTAGTTTCAGGTGTTCAGCACTGAATATATCTGTTCTTTTTCAGATTCTTTTCCCTTATGGGTTATTACAGAATACTGAGTAGAGTTCCCTGTGCTATACAGTAGGTCCTTGTTGATTATCTATTTTATATACAGTAGTGTGTATATGTTTATCCCAACCTCCTAATTTATCTCTCCCAACCCCTTTCCCCTTTGGTAACCATAAGTTTGTTGTCTACGTCTGTGAGTCTATTTCTGTCTCGTAAATAAGTTCATTTGCATTTTTTGGGTTTCACCCCATATGTATTTTTAAAATTTATTTGTTTTATTTATTTTTAAAAGTTTTGGCTGTGTTGGGTCTTCGTTGCTGCGCGCGGGCTTTCTCTAGTTGTGGCAAGCGGGGGCCACTATTTGTTGTGGTGCGTGGGCTTCTCATTGCGGTGGTTTCTCTTGCTGCAGAGCATGGGCTGTAGGCGCGCAGGCTTCAGTAGTTGCAGCACATGGGCTCAGTAGTTGTGGCGCACGGGCTTAGTTGCTCTGTGGCATGTGGGATCTTCCTGGACCAGAGCTCGAACCTGTGTCCCCTGCATTGGCAGGCGGATTCTTAACCACTGCACCACCAGGGAAGCCCCTCACTCCATATTTTACTCACCAATATAGAAGCCAAAGTAGCATTCTCTTCTTCCACTCTTAGATGATGCTGGGCTCCCAATCAATAGTGAAAACTTTGATTTGAGCTGTTTTAGCAAAGGCAGAGAGTTTTCCTCCTTCCCTCTGATGGGCTGGTTGCTCCATGAAGAGAAGAGGCTTGCATTTTAAGGAGGATGACCAAGTGAGAGGTGCAATCCTGGACTGAAAACTTGAGCAGAACTAGCTGGTCCACAGAGGCCTTGGTCTCTGTGTTAGTTGTTGTTAACTAACTGGGAAAACTGGACTAAGGAATGACAGGTGAAACTAGGACAAGAACTGAGGTTGGTTGTTGAGAGCTTACTTTACTCCGGCACCTGACCCCCTTCCCTGTAGCTTGGCCAGCACTCAGTTTTTGTTGCTACAGACAATATATTAGGGAGTTTCACTGCAAATTCTGTTTAGTTAATTTGGGCAGAGGAAGGTATTGCCCCATTTGAGTTCAAGGCTCTGCAGTTTGGAACAAGTGCACTTTGAGCTCAGAAGATTAAATGCTGTGCCGGCAACTTGTTTTAACTTTCAATTCCTATAGTTAGGAAAAGAAAAAAGGTTTCAGATGTCATTTGTTGTAATGATTAGCTCCAGTGAGTGAGTCTATCTATGGTTATTTGCTTCAAAGCTTTAATGGGCTGAAGCCTGTGTATTCGATCATTAACAAAATGATCTCCTCGTTCTACCATGCTGATAATCTTGTTTAATAGAAATGCAGCTTTGATTTCTTCCTGGGCTAGGTTGCTAGTTTTCTGGCATTGAGAAGTGTTGGTTTAAGATTTTGCCACATATGAGACATGGCAAAATTCCATCTTGGAAATCTCCAAGCTAGGGACTGCTCAAAAAGATGAGAGTGGAAGGAATACTCTTGGCCCAGCTGTGGGCAGTTTGTTTAGATCAGAACTAACCAAAAATGTTGGCTTATGTGGAAACTTTATACCTGTCCCACGTGTTTTAGACATTTCTGAAAAAACAAACAGGTCCATATTTGCAATTACAAGGTCAAAAATTCGCATGTCGGTCCCAGCGCCAATTTAGCTAACTGGGTCCTCAAGCAGTCGGCACTGATGTTGTTAAGTAAGAGTACGTTGTGGTCACTTAACCAATCTCTGCACCTGGGAAAAATAAAAAAATACAACAAGAAATCAAAGTGAATTTGAAACCAGAGTGGGCTATCGTGACAGTGTTCAGATTCTGAGCTCCTATGCTGTCTCTGCATCCCAGACTTGGAGGGATGTTTGCAAAGCATGCATCTGTACACGCAGAATCTCCTTAATCTATATCTTAGGGGCAGGATGAGCACTGTGCAGCACCCCGTACAGACCTGGATTTCTGGAACTACATTCTCATGAAAGGTGTCCCATTGACCATGTCATCTTGTTCTTCCTCCTCTGTCTTAAGCCAGCTGGTTCATCTCCTGAAATTCAATACGCTCCCCCTCTTTTTTTCAGATATGACACTGCACAAAAGAGGCTCATGAAAAGAAACAGCTGTGCCGATACCAGTAGGAGCTGCTGCAGCTACAGAT
The DNA here is from genome assembly GCF_003676395.1 of Aethalodelphis obliquidens. NCBI lineage: Eukaryota > Metazoa > Chordata > Mammalia > Artiodactyla > Delphinidae > Aethalodelphis > Aethalodelphis obliquidens. The sequence goes on along the minus strand of NW_020837946.1, from coordinate 17,929,703 downwards.
TCAAATCTGTGCACCTGCACGGAGCTGGGTGACTGGAGATTTGTCAGGGGAGGGAATACCCTGGAACATCAGGACTCTAAAGCCAGAGGGATGGATGGCTCTGGGGGTGGCAAATTGGATACCCCACTGCTCACCTGGAGGTCACGGGATCACACTTGACTTGAATTAGTGAAAAGGATTCCAGGGTGGAGGGTTAGTTGGTTGTTTATGAATGAAATGATTAGCTGGTTGTAACAGTTCCTAATAAACAGATTGTCCATATCAATGACATCTATTCAGTGAGCCTCCAGCAAGTGGCATCTCTGTAGCATCATGGAAGGGGCACGATTGATGAGACTTAGGAGAATCCTGTTAAGGTGGTGTCTTCATGTAGTAGTGAGTGAGCTGGGAGTCACTGGGCGGGGCGGGGTGTGGGGGGAATTAAGCAGAGGAATCACGTGATCTGACGTATGTTTTAATAGACTCACTCTGATTGCTGTGCTGGGGCTGGGTAGTAAGGGGGCAGGAAAAGTAGCCAAGATAAAAAGTGTCGGTGGTTTGGAGGATGAGGGTCTTGCTGCAAGTGGTGAGAAGCCGGTGGATTCTGGGGGTAGAGTCATAGTGTGAAAGAAAGGGAGTCAAGGATGCCTCGGAGGTTTTTGGTCTGAACAACTGGAAGGGCTGAGTTTCCCAGCCACTGGGATGGGAAAGACTTTATGGAAGAACAGATTTTGGGGTGGGAGCGTATCAGGATATCAGTGTTGGTGTGTCTATTAGACATCCAGATGGGGAGGATGAGTAGGCATTTGGCTCCATGAGTCTGGAGTCCAGAGATAGGTTCTAGCTGGAGATAAAAACTTGGGAATCATCAGTGGAGGACTGAGATCTGCTGGGACTGAGTGAGATCGCCAGGGGGAGTGGGGCACCTGGAGAAGACAAGTGACACAAATGCTGGGCCCTGGGACCTCCAGCAGAAGAAGGTGGTGGAGATTGAGAGGAGCACATGAAGAAAAATGAGAAGGAATGGCGACAGAGTGGGAGGAGAACTGCAAGAGTGTGGTGCCCTGGAAACCAAGTGAGCAAAGTGTTCTAAGGAGAGGAAGGGAGCAGCCATGGCCGGGAATACGCAGGACGAGCGCTGAGCATTGACGATCGGATTCAGCTGCGTGGAGGTACTGGTGACTTGGAAAAGAGCAGTTTTGGTGGAGTGATGGGGTCATCCTTGGATTGGAAGGAGTATACGAGAGAAAGGAGAGAGGATTTAACAAAGGAGCACCGACAACTCTTACAAGGAGTTTTGTTCAGTGGAGGGAAAGTAGAGTGAAGAAAGGTTTTTAAATTAAATTATATTAAATTAAATTTAATTTATTTTTTATTTTTTTTGCGATATGTGGGCCTCTCAGTGCTGTGGCCTCTCCCGTTGCTGAGCACAGGCTCCGGACGCGCAGGCTCAGCAGCCATGGCTGACAGGCCCAGCCGCTCCGCGGCATGTGGGATCTTCCCGGACAGGGGCACGAACCTGTGTCCCTTGCATCAGCAGGCGGACTCTCAACCACTGCACCACCAGGGAAGCCCCTAATTTAATTTTTTAATTAAAATTTATTTATTTATTTATTTTTTAAGATGGGAGAAATAACATGCCAGTGGGAATAAGCCAGTAGAGAAGGCGACTTTTGATAACAAAGGAGAGAGAGGGGAGAGCTGGTGGAGCCATGTCCCTGAGTGGGATCCAGGGTACAGGTGGAGAAGCTGGTTTTCTACAGGGACAAGGATGGTCCATCCATAGAAAGGCAGGGAAGGCAGAGTCTATGGGAGCAGATGCCAGTGGGTGGGTAGAAGTGGAGGTGGGCAGCTGTGGCAGTTCTTTTCTGAGAGCTTCGGTTTTCTCAGGGAGGCAGTAGGCAAGATTAGCAGCTGAGAGCAGAGATGGGAGAGGAGGTGCTGGAGGCTGAGGAGAGAGGATGGTCATCTCTAGAAGGGTGGCAGGATGAGTGGCCAGGGAATGAAGTGTGATGGCCAGGTAGCAGGAGGACCCAGAGGAGGTAATGAAGATGAATTACATGAAGACTCTGAGTGTTAGTTGTATGCTTTTCTCTAGCTGAGGGGTACAGTACAGAGGTGGATTTCAGGGTTTGCTAATGGAGCTCTACAAAGCAGGTGAGGGGCACCCTGAGGATTTCTCTTTATTTTCATTAAAAAATATTACTGGTTACAGACTTACTAAACTGACTTAACAAACTAGTAATGGGTTGTGACCCAGAGGTTGAAAAATCACTGATCTAAATGGCATACCATTTTTTTTTCCTACTTGGCTTCTTAAGGAAGAGACACAACCGCGGCCGGGATTTCTCTGAAAGTCCACCAGGCGTTTGTTGAGTATCCTCTCAGAGCTTAGCACAAATTTCAGTGCTGTTGGGGAGACAGAAGAGAGATGAGACATAGTTCCTGCCTTCAGGGTGAAGAGTTGGTGAGGATGCAGGTCAGTGGCCCCCCCTCACCAAGCACCTGGGTCAGGTTTTACTACTCAGAGATGGCGCCCCCCCTGTGGTGCACCTACCACCTAAAGTGTTAAATGGATACCAAGCAACCAAACGTCACAGGTGTCCATCATAATGTCAGTCTAAGAACACTTATTCTCCACATGTAGTCAGATCACCTGACTCCAAGACCGTCACCTCCTTTAACCCAAGCAGTAAACTCTATTAATGCATCCTAAGACACTATCAACCTTTCAGGCAACCTTGGAAAATTGTTGGCTCACACTGACCTTATGGTCAAACCTCACCCTCTGAGACTTAAAAAAAAAATCTTACTTCTCATCAAGTCTTTATTATCTATTTGATTTTTTAGGGGTGTGTGTGGTAAACTAAATGTTCTTTCTGTTGGAGATTGGGGACTATGTGTTTTGGAGCTGTAGATACACACCTACTGAGTGGGGGTAAAGTCTGGGTGGTGGTTCGCTCGAATTTTGGTTTGTCTTAGAACAAATGGCCCTGCAGAAAACAGTCTGTGGGAGTCTTTGATGCAAAGGGAAAAATAACGAATTTCTTCACCTTTTTGTTCTATTTTTGGTCTTAGATTCAAAGGGAAAATGAGTCAGGACCAAGGTGTTGTATTCAACCCCATCTTCCCATCATATTTTAATTCAATATAAAAGGAGTTCCCCTCTCTCTGTGGCCTTCCAGGTTTATGGTCCCAGACATGGCATTTGCATGCTATTTACAGTTTGGGTGCTTTGTGCTGACACACTTGCCGCTGATGCAGTTGGGCTTGCCTTTCTAGGCAACAGTTAAACCAGCAGGAGATCACTTGTGTGTAATTTGTTGGAATGAAATCTACATTTGGGGATTGGATTACTTAGTAGTGTCATTTTGCGTGGAGTCGACTTTGTGGGTGGTCTCCAATAAACCCTGCATGTAGAGCAAGTGTCAGCCCTGATTATCTCCAAGCAAGCTTGTAATGACTGCACGGCTTGGTATTTACAAGAAAAAAACAGCTTCCCTTAACTTTTAATTCAGGGAATGTGGGGGTGTGGACGAACCCCCCCTCAAAACGGTGGCAAAAGGCCCAGTGGGGCCATTCTTGAAGGGGTGCAACTTAACTTTCTGTTCTTTCTGGAGATGCGGGTAATAGCCACAAATGTCACTTGGGGCTCACCAGTTAGGACATTTGTCTTTAATGATGCCTGAAGGAACCGTTTTATCTTGGAATATAGTAGGACTAAGAGATTAGTTGAGGAGAACAGATGAGGGGAGTGAACTATATGGTTGGCTGAAGCATGAATATATACAGTAAATAACGACGTTCCAGACCACCCTTGTGTCATCCTGGTGGTAAGAATTTTCTAGGGCAACGGTTCTCAACCAAGGGTGATTTGGCCCTCCAGGGGATGTTTGGCAATGTCTGGAGACATTTTTGTTGTCACAGCTGCGAGGGTGCTACTGCATCTCGTGGGTAAAGGCCAGGGATGCTCTTAACCATCCTACAATGCACAGACCACTCCTCCCTCCTCCTACAACAAAGAATTATTGTGCCCAAACATCAGTAGTGCTGAGTTGAGATCCTGCTACAGAGTGCCAGTGAATCCTTACCCCGGAGCAGTGGGGTCACACAGTTTTGCCGTTCCCATCTTCTTCTTTTTTACCCTACCCTCAACATCCTGTGGTCCACTTTGATTCCTTGTGCATCCCTGCTTCCTTGGAACCCTCGGGATACTGGAACTAAAATATTACAGATGTACGTCGTGGAGAATGTCAGCTTTGGAGCTAGGCAGGTCTGGATTAAATCCCAGCCTAACGCCTTCAATTTGGGTGGTTTTGGGGACAAATTACTTAATCTCTCTGAGCCTGAATTAAAAAAAATCTGAAACAGTGGGGACTGTAGTCCTTACCTTACTGGATGGGAGTGAGGATTAAATTTATGTAAATTTATCGGTACTTGGTCTGCTAGGTAGTAGATACTTCATAGCACTTTTATCATTGCACGTCCTTGCTTGCAATGACTAAAGTTCAGTTTCCCCCTCTTTAAACGTTATCCCGGCAATTTATTTTTATTGTGGAAAATGTATAAAAAGGGCAAGCAAGCCAGAAGAAAAAAGTAAATCACCTGTAATCTTATGCCTCAGAGATAATCACTGTTAATGCTTTTTGTATATGTATTTTAGACTCCCCCACCACCCCTCTTTCTCTCCCTGTGTCTGTGTGTTCTTGCTGTGTATACTGTTTAGTGACTTGCTTTTTAGACCTAACGATGTATTAGGGACATCTCTTCATGTTGATAAATATAGATTTACATCGTCTACATCATCATTTTAAAAAGCTGCCTAGTATTTTATTGTATTGATGAACCATGATTTAGTCAATCAGCCCCTTATATCCTTGGACATTTAGATCATTAGAGTTATTCTTCAAAGCCCGGAGAAGGTCTTGTCTAGGGTGTCCAAAGTTCATGGTTTGTAGTTCTAGAAAGCTAGCTCTTTCTGTGCCCACTTGCTGCCGTATAAACTTCTGCAGGTAGTTCATTCAGGAGGGCAGCTCTCTGCACAAGGTACATGTCCTCTGCTCCCACTCTTCCTGGGCTGCCCGCTCCCCTGTGTGTGTGGGGATAGCTGAGTCAGGGCTCTTTTCTTCTTATGACACAGCATAATATAGTGCTTCAGAGCTCAGGCTCTGGAGTTAGGCTGCCCAGGTTCAAATCCCAGCTCCCTTGCTTGGGTATGTACCCTCAACTCCCTGAGCCTCAGTTTCCACATCTGTAAAATGGTGATACCAACTGTTCCTGCATCACAGAGTTGTTCTTAGAAGTAAATGAGGTAGGATACATCAGGCATATATGCAAGATCTGATATATAATAAGCACTCAATACCTTTTAAGTCCCATCAGGCAGGAACGAATGCCTGACAAGCCAAGTGCTTCCTGGAAGTCTTTCTCCTGTTACTCTGTGTACATCACTGTCTAACACTATCAGGTGTCCCCCATCCCTCCACCCCAAGGAGCAGCAGCAGCTGGAGTTTAAAGATCTCTACTTGCTGCTTCTCTGGGGGCTTTTGATTTTAACCACTGTGTATTTGTTTCCTATTGCCGCTATAACAAATAACCACAAGCAAAGTGGCTTAACATAACACAAACTTATCTTACAGTTCTGCAGGTTAGAAGTCCAAAATCCGTTTCACTGTGCTAAAGTCAATACGTTGATGGGGCTGCATTCCTTCTGGAATGGGAGAAGGAAGGTTCTATGACAGAACCCATTTCTTTGCCTTCTCCAGCTTATAGACGCTGCCCATGTTCCTTGGCTTGTGGCCTCGCAACACTCTGACTTATGCTTTTGCTGTCACGTTGCTTCTGCCCCTGACCCCTGTGCCTCACTCTTATAAGGACACCTGTGATGACATTGGGCCCACCAGATAATCCAGGATAATCTCCCCATTTCAATGTCCATAACTTTAATCACCTCTGTGAAGTCCCCCTGGCCAAGAAAGGTGGCATATTCACAGATTCCAGGGATTAGGGGGAGGACATCTTTGGGAGGCCGTTAATTCAGCTTACCACATGCCTCATGTACCACGTTCATGACTTGCCCTTTTGACCTCAGACGCTGCTGGTAGCTCAGGCTCTGGGGATACCTGACAAGTATGCAGCACACCTGACAGGTATCTGAGTGCTGGGATCCTTGCCTTGGACCAAGTTTAGCATCTGAGCAGTGCCTCTGCTGTAGGCGGCGGGTGAGCACGAAAGAACACTGCCCAGCAAATGCTCAGATGTCTGGGTGTCCCTCAGCTTCTCTCCTTGACCCCTATGGTGCCTGGTTGCTCCAGAGTCTCGCCGTTTCGTGCTCTGCTGGCTGTCACACAATTCGTTTTCCTAGGGCCTGTCCCCCTGGCAGACTCCCACTGGCCTGAGACAAGCCCTCCTTCCTTTTCTTTCCCTTCACACTGCCTGGCTTGGAGCACGTCACACTCCCACTCCCCAGGATGGATTCCTGGCTGCGTTCCTTCAGGTGGCTTTGTTCTCCAGAGTGTAGTTAGAGGATCCCCGCTCACTGTCACAAGTTCGCCTCGCCTCCCCAACCGGAAGTGCCCTAAGAGTCATTCTTCCTCTACCTCGTCCAGCCTGTGCGGTCCTCTGCCCAGCTCCCAGAGGTCTCCATGCTCAGTGTGGCCCTAGGAGCTCCCTGTGCCTTTCTAGTCCACAGGAAGACCCAAGGCTCAGGCAGGGCCCTGTGGTACTCAGGCCACCACTGGACCACCAGAGGTGGGCACTCTGAGGGCAGGTGTACAAGTGTCCCCCAACACCAAGCTGGGGTGGTCAGTCGGTGAGATCCCCTGGGCCCGCGGCTGGTGCAGACCTTCTCTCAGCATCTCCCTGCTAAATCCCTCTTAGATGACCTTCCGGGATGTGACCGTGGGAAAGTGGGTTCCTTTCAGGGTCCTTCTTGCTTGCCTTTCTCCCCATTTCTCTCAGACTCCACCCACACCCAGCAGAAAGCTCTATTCTTTTCGTGTTGTTTTCCTGCCTCAATGACCTTCAAGGCCCAATTAGGGAGGATGGAATCACCCTTTAGATGACAGCCCCAAATCATTAGTAACATAAAGCGTGGCTTTCCCAAGCAGGGCCTGGTTAATTGCCTAGAAGCGTGAGGCTCTGTTTTTTAAGCAGCAAGAAAATAAGTTGCATTTTGATATAAAAACCAGGTCGACGATTCCTATCCTATAGAGATCCGACTTTCTCACCCTCAGGCAAATGAGAATGACTGAGTAGCCTCTCCCACTTCCACACATTCTTAAGTCTGTTTTTTCTTTTAGTTTTTCAAAATTTGCTCAGCGTTACAGAACCGTTAGCTGAATATAAAGACAGGAAAAATGCACCCATGATGGGACTGTCATCCCCAACAAATTAAACTATTTTTATTTTTTTTCCATGTGCCCTTCCAGTTTTTGTCCCCATGGACATATAATTGAAATAGTCGTAATCATAGTGTAGCAATCATTTTGTGTTCTGCATTTTTCCACTTAGCATTAATTATATCATAAGCATTTTTTCCATGTTGCTGCAAAGTCATTGTAATTATCATTTTTAATGACTGTATAAGAATTCATCAAGAGGGGAGTAGATTACTTAACCCTTGTTCTGTTGTGGGACCTCCTGCCATGGTGTTCTGTTCCTCCTTCGGGGTTGCCCTTGGCATCCTGTCCCTCTGCCATCCTCTGGGTGAGGGAGGGAGTGCTGATGGAGTGGACAGGAGGAGAAGTGGAGTGAGTTATAAGAAGCCTACTTTACACACATTCACAGTTAAGGCTCCTGAAGGCGAGAGCTGGAGGGAAACCTGGCCTCTACCTCCTTCAGACCTTCACTAATGGCTAGTTTCGAGAATGACTTTGTCACTTCCATTCTGGAATGCCTTTCAATGCCCAGAGGAAAGGTGGCTGTAGGAAACTGATTGAGAAAACAAACATAAGCTATCAGTTTTAACTTCACTAGTCATCAAAATCAACTCCCAAATGCTATTCTAAATTCTGAAAGTAGAGATAAAATTGTTATCACTCACATATTTAGTGCTGATTAGAGCTAACTTGATAACTTGAGAGGATTTCAACTATGATGGGGTTTCTTAAAGTTCCACGAGTTCTCGGTCCACAAGATGCTTTAAAAAACAAGGGGACCTCGAAAAAAATGTTTGGAAAACAGTGATGTTGCATGCTGCATCCCCTTCTAGGGTACAACGCCTATTAACATATTCAATGCTCTGAGAAAGCCTGCAGGGAGGAAAACTCCTTGACTTTTATTGGCCCAGTGTCCCCCAAGGCCATGGGACACTTTTGTCATATGGTACCTCCACCAGTCAGTGTCTCTGCTCAGGAAAATGAAATCAGCTAGGGAATCCAGAGAGCATTTGTTACTGAGACCTCATTGAAAAAGTGTTGGGAGAGCTGAAAGAGCCACAAGATGTTGTGACTCAAAAATTCCAAACTGCAGGGAATGGCTGCAATCCAAAGGGTGAGTGTGGTGTTCCCAGAACATGGGACACACTTGTTTCTGCAACACGAGAGGTAACCCAGAGGGTGCAGAGACCAGAAAGGGGGACACAGAACCTGGAGGCCCGCAGCAAGTGGTGAGACTACTGGGGAGATGAAAAGCCCTGTTTCTGGGAGGACAGAAGTGGCTTGAGCTGTGAGTGCTGGATCTGCGGAAGGACCCTGGAGTCCACAGCTATTTCCTGGAGAAAGTGTTGTCCTCTATAATAAGCAGAATTCTGGTCCTGATGGTCTCTGCCACCTGGTGTCATGTCCACGAATATGGTGAAAGGGACTTTGCCTATGTAATTAAGTTTACTAATCAGCTGACCTTATGACAGGGAGCTTATCCTGGATTACCTGGTACGGACCCAATGTCACCTCATGAGCCTTTAAAAGTAGAAGAGGAAGCCAGAATGGGAAGTCAGAGAAATTCAAAGCATGAGAGCATTCTGTGTGCCGTTGCTGGTTTTGAACATGGAAGAGGCCACGAGGCAAGGGATGCAGGCAGCCTGTGGAAGCTGAGAACGACCGTCAGCCTACAGCCGGCACAGAACCCTCAGGGATCTCTGCCCTAAACCTCATAAAACTGAATTCTGCTAACAACCCAGATTCGCCTGGAAGTAGATTCTCCCACAGAGCCTCCAGAGAAGAGTTCAAGCTGGCCAGCACCCTGATCTTAGCCTTATGAGACCCTAAGCAGAGAACCCAGCCAAGTCCACTGGATTTCTGACCTACAGAGCTGTGATATAATAAATGAGTGTTGCTTTAAACCACTAAATTTGTGGCAAATTGTTACGGCAGCAATAGAAAACTAATACACCCTCCCAACTTCAAATCACCTGCCATTCCCTCACATTGGCAGAATCTAACTGGAAGCCCCTTGGCAAGGAGGAAATGTACTTTGTAGGGTCCCAGCTCCTCCGTAATTCAGCACAGAAGGACGGGAGTGAAAGCAAAAAGCACATGGGTGGGCAAGTCTCTGGCATCTGTTAATGTTTGGTGGGATGAATATTAGGAAAACCACTTTGGGGAATTCTGATTATGACACAGTAGAGTTGGACTTTTGAAATGGGTACTTCGAGACTTCCCCCAAAATGAATGAAGATGATATATTCACGCTAATTTTGTAAGATTGCTAAAGGGGCACGGTGGGGTGTTGTGGAGAGAACCCCACAAGCTGGAGGTCAAGTCCCAGCTCTGCACTCACTCCTTGGTGACTGTGGGTGCCTCGCCTTCCCAGGGCCTCAGCTTCTGCTCTTGTGGAGTGAAGGAAATTGACGAAAGCACCAGTCAGGTCCTTGCAAGAATTTTATCTCTACCTGGAGAACGATTTTACTCTCGTTTAAATGATTGTGGATTCTCTATAAATGATTGTCATCATGATTTGATGCTGAACTCTTGATTAGCACCGGAACCCCCAATCGTGAGATTGTCACTCAGAGAAATTATGATCCAGCTTGCAGTTACCTGCTCACCAATATGGGACAAATGGGTTGATTCCATAATGATAATCCTTGGCCCCAAGTAAAGTAAGGGGCCTCCAATGTGGGCATAAAATTGATTTTCATTGTTATAACAAGTGGTGGCCATGCTGTATGACCTCTGCACTGTGAAGGGAAGTTAGAGCAATGAATCGTAGAACTACCTGGCTTCAGGGAGCTTTCTGATCTAGTTGAGGAGACAAGATGGACACGGGGAAATGATTGGATGGTGACAGGAATGAATAGAAGCGTGTCTTAAATCACATAGCAGGTTTATGTCAACTTGGTGTCATTGCACCGGGCGTTTTAGAAAGGAGGCGTTTCCCTTTATCTTTCTAGATTGTAGAGAGAGACACAAATCTCTGAGCAGCAGTGGCTCAGAGCTGGCTTTTGTTGGACTGTGCATTCTTCCCTGGCTCTCACTGGGAACTGCTCCATTAAGCTGTGCGCGTCTTTCGTGACAGTTTCCTGCAGGGTATGAAAGGTAGCTTGCCACCCACCTTGAGCAGGTTGTTTCTTGAGATATTTGAAAGTAAAACAAAGTACCCTGCCATTAATGGAAAGCTAGAATTTTCTGTCTGCTTGTACTTCTGACAGGTTGGTTGGTGCTTTCACTGGCTGTGTGTGCCTTTTCAAAATGCATGTTTTTAGCCTGTTACCCCTGGGTGGATTAATTCCTGATGCTCCTCTTTGATATGCAATGATGTCATGCTCTTTATACAGTCCTCTTCTGTGGGGGTGTTGCCCACAGTGTGGAAGCAGCAGCCCTGCCTTCCAAGAACCTGCACATCTTCACAGGTAGCTGAAGTTTTCATTTTTCACCTGGATGTTCAGGGATCATGGAGATATAGCTTCTGAGCTTTCAGCCTCTTTGATATTAGAAGCAGCTTTATGTGTTGTATGTACAATGTTTCTTTTTCTTCCCTAGGGGACTGTGTGGTTTTGGAAACTTTCAAAGTGGGGCATGGAACCAATGTTGCCTTTTCAGTCATAGAGTCACTGTTTCTCTATGATAGTAAGAAGCAAGAGTACGGCACTGGGAGTGCTGCCTGGGATTGAGTTCTGATTCCAACATTTCTATGGACAAGTTTCTTAACCTTTCCGAAACTCAGTTTTCTCATATGTGAAGTGAGGGAAAAACAACCTGATAGGGTTGCTTTGAGGATTAATAAGTGCTTAATACATGTTAGTTAACATTATCATCATCTTTATGATCATGACCATCATCACCATTGCATTAGTGCCATTGTAATCCTCACCATGACCATCAACAGCATCATCAAGATCATCATTGTTGTTTTTTTTTAACATCTTTATTGGAGTATAATTGCTTTACAATGGTGTGTTAGTTTCTGCTTTATAACAAAGTGAATCTGTTATGCATATACATATGTCCCCATATCTCTTCCCTCTCGCGTCTCCCTCCCTCCCGCCCTCCCTATCCCACCCCTCTAGGTGGTCACAAAGCACCGAGCTAAGATCATCATTATTATTATCACCATCACCACCACCATTGTCATTATCATCATCGTCATCACCATCACCATCACCATCATCATCATTACCATCAGTAGCAGCAGCAACAGCAGCAGCATCCTGGTCTCCCAAAGACTCTCACTAGGTCCCTGATGTGTAGCAGTGCCTGTCAAGGAAGCAGGTCTCAGGTTCCTGCTCTGCCCTAGCCTTGGCTGTAGCTACTGTACCTCTGAGGAAGAGTGTGAGCCCCGCCTCCCCCCAACCATTATGCATAACCTCTTCTTTGCTTTCCTTCCTTGCCTAGTTCTCTACTTGGCTGGAGTCCTGAAGTCCAGCCTGGCATTGGACAGCCCTCTCTTAAGGGAGGTTGGAACTTCCCATGGTCCAGCCACTGGTAAGGATCTGGCTGTGGATTAGTTTTCTAAGCCTTGTGGCTGCTTCCTGATGGACTCTGGGAATTCTCTGCTTCCTAGACTCACGTCACTGTGAGGGTTTCAGTCATACCTGTACTGATTTCACTTCTTTAGCCACTAGGGATTGTAGGGATTTCAAGGGATCAAGGAAAAAGATACGACCACAAGGTGGCAGTAGCACACTCAGGCTTTAGTTGGGTGATGCTTTGACAGGTTTGCATGTGGGGGAAGTCCCTCTCAGCATGAGACAGTCTGGAGGCTGTACCATGGGGGTCACTACTTAGAAAGGGTGGGGGGCAAAGGAGCTCCTGGGAGAGAGGTGGATTGAGAGGGGTTTAGGTGTCTAGATGTTGCTCAGCAGCGTGGCCTGGGTCAGAGAGCCCAAAGGCAGCAGTGGCAGGGGGTCTTATCATCTATGGCTAGCAAATGTTGGGTATGCAAAGCAGGCAGGCTCTAAATGGCTAAAAATCTGCTTATTTGGTCAAAATAAATCAATTTGATGTGTTAAAATTGGAGTTTGGCACTAGTGGGCTTTTGAGCTATCACAGACTGGGTGGCTTAAACAACAAACATTAATTTCTTGCAGTTCTACTGTCTGGAAGTCCAAGATCAGGCTGTCAGCAAGGTCAAGCTCTTGGTAAGGGCTCTCTTCTTGGCTTGCAGATGGCTGCCTTCCTGCTGTATCCTCATGCGGTGGAGAGTGAGAGAGGAGAGGGAGAGAGAGAGGGAGAGGGAGAGGGAGAGAGAGAGGAAGAGGGAGGGAGAGAGGGAGAGCTCTGGTCTCTTCTTGTAAGGGCAATAATCCCAGCATCAGGACCCCACCCTCATAACCTCATCTAAACCTAATCACCTCCCAAAGGCTCCACCTCTAAATATTGATATAACACCAACACATATATTTAACATATAAAGTTTGGGCGGGGGTAGGGGACACAAACATTCAGTCCATAACACTTCTAATATAGAACTTTCTTTTCCCCACCAAAGACAATAAATGGAAATAATACTTTGAAAACTGAAGAGCATTATACCAATGGAAGAAATCTTTTTTTTTTTTTTTTTTACTTCTTGAAAGGTTAACTTCCAGCTAATCACAAATGGTGTCTGATATTATGTTTCTGACAATGCAGCCAAGTGATGACTTTACCCTGTCTTTCTTCCAGCCTCTCCACCGAACAATGTCAAAGAACACCAGTCGCCACAATAAAACCCACACCTTCTGTCCCCTCCCCTTCTGTCTGGCAAGAAGAAGGGTGAAATCACAGTGTGTCAAGAAGGCTGTAAACATTTGAGCTGCTTTCCCTCAGCTTTTGGGAGGGCTTCTTTAGGATGACCTGGGGACAAAGGGTTGCAGTGTAAATTACCATGCAAATTGCCACAGCGTTTGAACTTAAGACACCTTTGCCTGCCACAGCTCAATGAACTTGAGCTTCTGCGACTCCCACGGAAGCGGAGATGTGTGGTACCTTCCAGAGCTGAGATACTGAACCACCTAAACAGCCCCATATGCTTGACTCCAACGAGCTCCTATAAATACACTTGAGCAGCTGCTAAAATATGACAACCAAACAGAGGTTGGTTTTAAGGTGTTTCCTTGTTGACCTTTGAGCAGGTTTCCTCTTTAAAGGCCAGTCCTCGTAGGACAACTCTGAACAGTTTTGTAGGGTGATGCTCTGAGTGTGTCTTGGAGATGCAAGGATTGCCAACCACATTTTAGGTAGGGAACACAGATGCTGTATTTTTCTTTCTTTTTCCTGGTCCCCCTCTTCCCTCCTTGTGCCTCATTCACTGGGTCAGTGAGGAAATAGCTTGCTCACGTGGGAGCTCTCCCTTCTCTCCGAGCCTGGCATGCTTGATACGTTAGTCCTGCCTGAGCCTGTGACCGAAAGGTGTGACTGGGCAGTTGCGGGCAGTCGTCTCTGACTTTGTTTGTTGGCTTCTTGCCTCCATTCCCATGGCTACATCCACAGTGATGAAGGATGAGGCCACATTCAGAGGCGGTGGTTTGTTCGAAGCTCTCAACTCATCTTTTATTTGTAGGAAACAACTCCATGTGGCACAACCCTCATTTAGGGCAAATAGAGGACCATAGGAAATGCCCTGAGGAATTTCTATAGCAGGTTGTAGGGCAGTTTCTAAAGAGCCGGTAGAGCTGGTCTTGGTCCTACTCTTTCCCCCGGTCCACTGTGGTTTAATAATAACTCATATTCAGAGGCATATTTTTTGTGTTCTAAAAACACAACCACCACAAAACAATGTCTATTAAATTTTTTTCTTTTATTTCAGGTGTACAACATAATGATTTGATATTTTTATACATCATGAAATAATCACCACAATAAGTCTAGTTACCACCTGTCACTGTACCAAGTTGTTACAATATTATTGACTATGTTCCTATGTGTACATTGCATCCTTGGGACATTTATTTTGCAGCTGGAAGTTTGTACCTCGTCATTACCTTTACCTATTTTGTCCGTTCGCTCAATCTCCTCCCCTCTGCCAACCACCAGTTTGTTTTCTGTATCTATGAGTCTGTTTTGTTTTGTTTTGTTTAGATTCCACATCTAAATGATAACATACAGTATTTGACTTTCTCTGTCTGACTTATTTCACTTAGCCTAATACCCTCTAGGTCCATCCATGTTGCTACAAATGGCAAGATTTCATTCTTTTTTTATGGCCAAATAGTATCCCATTGTATATGGATACCACCTCTTCTTTATTCATCTTTCTGTGGGCACTTATGTTGCTTCCGTATCTTGTCTATTGTAAATAGAGCTACAATATCTTTTCAAATTAGTGTTTTCATTTTCTTCAGATGAGTACCCGGAAGTGGCACTGCTGGATTACATGGCCATCCTTTTTTTGGTTTTTTGAGGAACCTCCGTACCATTCTCCATAGTGGCTGCACCAATTTACTTCCACACTAAAAGAACAGGAGGGTTCCCTTTTCTCCACATCCTTGCCAACACTTGTTTCTTGTCTTTTTGAGAATAGCCATTCTGACAGGTGTGAGGTGGTATCTCATTGTGGTTTTGATAATGTTTCTTAACCTTTATGTGCTGCACCTCATTGTGCTCGACACTGGGTATGTTTTATCTCATTTAAACTGCTTTAAAGGTAGGTATATTTGTCAGGGTTCTCCAGAGTAACAGAACCAATAGGATGTGTATACACACACACACACACACACACACCCCTATATCTATCTATCTATATTTGGTAATATTTTATTTTTTAATTAAAAATTTTTAATTGGCTCATGTGATGGGAGGGCTAGTAAGTCCAGAATCTTCAGGACAGGCTGGAAGGCTAGAGACCCAGGGAATTATTGATGCTATGGTTAGAGTCCAAAGGTAACCTAGAAGCAGAATTCCTTCTTTCTCGGATGATGTCAGTCATTTTTCTCTCAGGCCTTTGACTGATTGGATGAGGCCCACCCACATTAGGGAGGGTAATCTGCTTTACTCAGAGTCTACCGATTCAAATGTTAATCTCATTGAAAAAAATACCTTCACAGTGACGTTTAGACTGGTATTTGACCAAATATCTGAGTACCATGGCCTAGGCAAGTTGACACACAAAAATAACCATCACAGTAGATATCATTTCCATTTTACAGGTGAAGAAAACAAGTCTCAGAGAAATTAATTCACTTATAATGGGCTCCAAATATGTCCATGTCCCTAGAACCTGTGAATGTAACTTATGTGGCAAAAGAGACTTTGTAGATGTGATTGAATTAAGGGTCTTGAGCTGGGGGGATCATCCTGGATCGTCCAGGTGGGCCCAACGTCATCACAAGGGTCCTTATAAGAGGGAGGCTGGAGGGTTGGAGCCAGAGAAGGTAATGTGACGACAGATGCAGAGATTGGAATGATGCTCTTGGAAGATGGTGGAAGGGGCCACAGCCAAGGAATACAGTTGACCACTAGAAGCTGGGAAAGATGAGGAAATGGCCCCCTAGAGCCTTCAGAGGGAACGACCCTGCTGACACCTTGATTTTGGCCAGTGACACTGAGTTTGGACTTCTTACTTCCAGAACCGTAAGAGAATACATTTCTGTTGTGTAAATCCACTGAGTTTGTGGTGATTTGTTATAGGAGCCACAGGAAACTAACACACTTGCCACATAGTGAGCATAGTAAACAAAGAGGTGGGATTTGAAACCAGGTCAGGCTGAGCCTCAGACATTGAACTCCGTGATCATCATTGGTCCTCTTGATCTCTCCCAAACAATAGTTCTTGGGTCCCTCCTCCCGTCTCCCAAAATCCTTGTTCAGACTTTAACCACCCTGCCCTTGAACTTATAATAATAGGGGGAAATTAGTTATATAGGAGAGAGGGACTGTGGATAGGAGGAGGAAGTGTAAAAACACAAGACTCTGCATTATTACTATTATTATTACTATGTGGCAGGCACTTTATAAATATTAGGGTGTTTGTTTCTCCCAACCGCCCTGGACAGCAGGTACTATTATTTTCCATATTTCAGAGTTGGGGAAACTGAGACCAAGAGAGGTTAAGTGACTTGGTTAAGTCACTTAACCAAGAGAGGTTAAGTGACTAGGGTCACACAGCCAGGAGGGGGCACAGCTGGGGTTGAAGCCTAGATCTGTCTGATGCTGCCGTTTTCCCACACTCTCTTCACCACATTTGCTTCCTGAGACTCTTCATCACAAGAGCAGCGGCAGCGGGAGCGGAAAATGTTGGCAAAAACTGTTGAAAACTGAAGACAGGCTCCCCGTGTTCTTGCTTTTCTTCCCAGAAACCTCCATCTCAGGCATACAGGCTGCAAATCCAGGGGTCCCCACCGTGTCCTCTGCACCCTAAGGCAGGTCATGCTCCTCCGGTCCTGGAGGAGCCGTCTGTCTGTCTGGATTTCCTTCCTCTCTGCCTTCTTGCCTTTTCCTTTTCCACCTTGGCTCTTGGTTGTCCATAGCATCTGCTAACGTAGCATTTGGGCACCCTTCCCCCCACTTCTTTTCCATTCTCATTGCTGCCCTTTCCCTTTTACTCTTTGATTTTGGCCACCCACAGAGGGAGGAAGAGAATAGCAGGAGGAAAGGGAGCAGAGGGTGAGCCCCATTTTCCAAAGCCATCTGACCAGACTTTCTTTGACAGACGTGGGTTAGTGTACAAGCTCCAGGGGGAGGCCAGACCAGGTCCCACCACCCCATGAACTGGACATCCAGGGGCTGAAGATGACTCCTGGAAACCAGGGGTGACTGAGCAGAGATTCTGAGCAGTTGAGTCTATGACTTAACAAAACAGGTTATCAACAGCATTGGTCTAAAAATACCACGTTTATTTTTGAAATGACTTGTTTTGGCAGTTATAAATACTCTACGAAGCCCGCTTAGGAGGTAGTCTAGTAGCTCTCCGACAACTGAATAATATTTTAGATGCATACATTATTTCTATGCAAAATCCAACATGCAATTTCCAGTCAGTTCCTTGCTCTCCTGAATGATGGGATATTGGGTGTAGATAACACTGGTGAAGAATCAGTTTAGTGCAGGGTTACGGCCCAGGTTGCCAAGCTGAGACCCTTATTTTGGAATAGATGCTACTGGAAGGCATTTTCAAGGAAGTTTCTTTGCCTGCCAGGTAACACTTTGCCCTTGGGTAGCAGAGAACTGAAGTGAATTGTCATAACTCCCTCCTTCCTTCCCTCCCTCCCACCTTCCCCCCCTTCCCCCTACTCCTCCCTCCCTCTCTTCCTTCTTTCTTCATCCATCCACCCTTCAAACAATCATTGAACACCGACTTTGTGCTTGACGAGCTGCTTGGTGCTGGGGATGGTGATAAACAAAACCAACTTGACCTGTGAACCCCTCCTCCTCAACATGCAGCTTTAGATGCACTGCAATGGTAATTACAAAAGGGCAATGGAATAAATAATTACAAAATGTGATCCCTGCTCTAAGCAATAACTAGGAGGGAGGGAGAGAGGTGGGGGTGGCAGCTCCTTAGCTAGGACCGGATGGCTTCTTGGAGGGGGTGGCATTTTAGCTGAGCCTGAAGGATGAGGAGCCCACCTGAGTGTGGAGGTGGGGATGTTCTAAAGCAGAGGAACAACTGTACTGGGGAAGGTCTGAGAAAATGACTGGTCTGAGGAGCTGACCTGATACCTTTTTATTTATGAAATTTCTACGTAGAGCTGGAGGAGGGCTGTTTGCCTGGTGCTCTTAAGAGCTTGGCACGGATTCTTTCACACTTTGCCTCTTTCCTTCCCTCCCCCGCTCCCTTGTTGGGGGACTCTCTCCTCTGCTGAAAAATCCACTCCCATTGTCTCCTTCACTCATGACTGGCACCTCACTGTCCGCAGCTCTGAGCCCACCAGCACCATTTCCATTGCCTCCTCCAAGTCCTGGCCTCACAGTTGCCCAGATGTGCTGATGAGAAAGTGGCTTCTGCTCCCC
This sequence comes from Aethalodelphis obliquidens, assembly GCF_003676395.1. NCBI lineage: Eukaryota > Metazoa > Chordata > Mammalia > Artiodactyla > Delphinidae > Aethalodelphis > Aethalodelphis obliquidens. The sequence goes on along the minus strand of NW_020837946.1, from coordinate 17,911,413 downwards.
ATCAAACCTTGTCACCCCCAACGTACTGGCCATCAAGCTCTTCACCACCAGCCTCGCAGCATCATCATCAGTACTGTGCCTGTCATCATGGCTACAGTGATGTTCAGTCACTCGGCCAGGCCACCAATAGCCGTGGCCATCGTCTCTGTCCCTCCCGTACCCCTCCTGCCTGTTCTGGGTCCTCTGCCTCCCCTTTCCTGGCACAGGTGGCAACTCTTCTATCACCTTTCACTTATTGCTCTGATGGCATCCCCGGTCTGCTCAGCCCCAAACAGGGAAGAACCCGACTGTCTGCAACATGCTGTGGTGGACTCTGGCATCAGACTTAGATTTTAGCTCCAATTTGACCAACTATTAGCTGAATGGACTTGGGAAAGTCCTTGACCTTTGGGCTATAATGGTTGGTCCACAGTTATGATGAGGATTATGGACGTGATGGATGTGACTGTGCTTGGCACTTAGGAGGTGCTTAGTAAAAGGGCGATTTCTTCTCTCTCTCCATCCCCCTGGATGCCGGGGACTCACAAAATGAATCAATACACAGTCACCGGCCCCCACGGGCAGCACCTTCTCTGCTGCAAAGAACTCGAGGACTCCCCAAATGCCATTCCAAATTTTTGGTTAATGATGCTTAATATTTCTTTGAATCACACAAGTTGTACATTAATATATTCTTATAAAAACACAAACAACAGAGAAAAGGGAGAGTTCTCCTCAATCATTACCATCTGCCCACTTTCCAGTCCCATTTTCTTCCTTAGTAGTAACTACTTTTAACAGTTTAGTCTACAGTATAACCTTCTGAACTTTAAAAGATACATTTTCATGGATGTGTCTATGTGGTCTTGTGCTTTTATTTCTTATATAACTGGCATCATAATGTAATATGCATCATAATGGAATATCATACTACAACTTGATAGTTGACTTAGTAAGTTCTTTCCTTGGCAGTACGCATACAACTATGTCTTTGCATAGAACTTATATCTTTCGTTTAGGAGGTGATACTTTATTTTTAGTGTTTTATTGTGGAAAAACTTAAATACATGCAAAAGTAGACAGAATAATATAATGAACCCTTATATACCCACTACCCAGCTTCAACAATTATCAACTCGTTCAATCTGGAAAATCTAACTCCACTTACTTTCCTTTCCTTTATTATTTTAAAGCAAATCTCAACTACAGCATTCTAACTATAAATATTTCATTACGTATCTCTAAAAGATAAGGGCTATTAAAAATATAAACACAATACCATCGTCACAATGGTAAAAAATCAACAATTCCTTGATATCAGTCTTTGTCTAGTTTAAAAAATTAGTTATTTGAATCAGGATCCTAGTAAGATCCTGTATCTCTTAAGTCTTTCTTACACTATAAGTTCCCCCTCCATTTCTCTCTCTCTCTCTCTCTCCTTGCAATTGACCTGTTGAAAAGATCTACCTTTTTACTTGCTGCATACTGTTTCTAAGTAGGGATCCATCATGGTGTATTTTCCCATTCTTCTATTAAAGGGCATTTAAGTGGTCCTCAAACTCCTACTGTCACATGTATGCTCCAGTGAACATCTTAGTGTAAGATCTTTGTGCAAATGTGCCAACATTTCTCTAGGGCAACTACAAAGAAGTGGATGTGCAAAGCTGAAGGGTGTGTATTGTATTTGGCCGAACCATATAAAATTTTTATAGGTCAAAGGTAGTTGAATAAGGGCAATTTCATATGGTTCAGCCTGATAGATTTTAATTGAAATTACCAAATTGCCTTTAAACATATTGTATTAATTTCCCCTCTTCCTAAAAGTTTGTAATTGTACCCATTTCCCTATGCCATCACCACATTTAAAAGAATCAGTGTTTTAAATATTCTGTGAATCTGATGGGCAAAGAATGGCTTTTATTGTGCTTCAACGGTTCTCGAGAGCCACATGACATAGGCATTTCTGGGATTCTTTTTCTCTGGGAGTCAGATCCCCTGGTATGGACCCACCCAAGATGGGCGGTACTGTTGCTGGGCTGTGCCCAGATAAAGCGAGTGATCCATTGGGTGGGTGAGCTGCAGGCAGAGAGAGTGGACTGGCTATGTTTTCAGGTGAATTCTTTTCACTCCCTGCCCTGAGCCGTGATCCCTAAGGGGGCTTATGCCTGGTTGAAATGTGAAGCCATTCATCTGAAGCCCCTTGGCTCATAGCTTGTGGCTGCATAGGTAATCTTCACCCCCTGTTAAGGCACCCGCCTCTGTTGGTGAAGAGAGATGACAGCCAAAGGCTTGGAATGATACCTGGGCTTTGCAATGACTGCATCCCTGCTGTACCACCAGCTTTGCCCATTCTGTGTCTAAGAGGTTTCTGGCACCTGTTTCCCTCGTTAACAGGTATAATGGGGAGAGAGGGACATGGGGGCTGCAGGCATGAGAAGGCGGGGAACTGTTCAAGCTGGTGGAAGGATCACCAGACTGAAAGTGAGGAGACATTGTTTTAGAGCCTGTTTTGCCCAGTAGAGCACTGTGACCCGCCCAGTGGGTCTATGCCATAGTTGTCCCATCTGGAAAGTGGGGACATGACGGCTTGCCATACCAACTCTTTCTGGTGTCACCGCAGTGACACGTCTGTTAAGGCGTTCTGAAGGCTTCTGTGCGCTCTGCAAAAGCAAAACTCGGCGCAAAACCCACAGACTCTGCAAACTAGAAAAATGCCCCCTTTCCTGTTAATTATTCAGTAATTATTCACGTAAGAAGGATTTCATTGTTATGTTTCATCTATTCGTCGCAGTTGATGGTCTTTTAATAGTGGCTTTGAGTTTGTGTACAGGAAGGTTATTCATTTTAAGATTTCTGGGCCTTAATTGTTATTTGTTTTGCTTGGTTCCAGTGCGCTATAAATTAGTGATATCCACAGAGCCTATTTGTCTTGATCCCACGGCGTATTGTCTGCCGTGAGTGCTGTTTGGCCTGGCACCGTCCTGGATTTCCCCATCTGTTTCTGATGTTTACATTGTTAAAGATACGATAGACACAGAGGACACGACCACATGCAGAGAGGGAACTTTTTTCCACTCCAGTGCATCGAACAAGGTCTGAGCCTGTAATATGCACAGCTCTAAATTACACTTGAGCCTGCTAACGGCGGGCCTGGCCCCAGCAATGGGGGATTGATTGCTGAGGCCCTGGAGTATTCACTCCCAGGAATGCTTCTAGCGGGCGCAATGGCTCAATCTCGAGAAACTCTTTTGCGTCTTGTATCTGAAAAGGGAGAAACACACAAACGGCTCTCCAAATGATACTCCTGACTGGGTGATGGCAAGGAGAAGGTCATTGGCCCCCCAAAGAATCCCAGTGCCGTGTCCTGGGGGTGAATAGTTCCCGGAGGCTGGGGACCCACAAGGAACAGATGCTTTTTGTCAGCTCTGTGGAATGGCTGGTCCTAAGCCCAGAGCGATTCTCCCACACGGTCGCCCCCAATCTGCTAAAGTAGGGCCCACATCTTTGTGTGAGGAGATCTTAAATTTTCCTCGTTGTGTGTGAGACCACAGGAAGGGGAGGAAGGAGGAGGGGGGTGAAGAGGTTGGGTGGGGAGGGGCATTTGGTGTCTGTTGAGAGCCAAGGCTTTGAGGAGAGAGGAGGTGGGGGCAGTGCCCTCTTAAACTCCCTAAATGAACGTGTGTGTGTGTGTGTGTGTGTGTGTGTGTGTGTGAGGGGATGGAGAGAGCGAGCTTGGGTGAAGGCTGTGTGTGGTGGGGACATTGTTGATGCTTCCCACCCTCTCATTTAGACTCCACATGGTAGCCAGAGTGATCCCCAAATTCAAATCTGACCCTGCCCCTCTTTTTCTTAAAATCCTTTGTTGGCTTCCCACTGTTCTTAGGAAAAGATAAAACTCCAGTCGTGGCTGATAGGACCCCGCCTGCCTCTTCAAACTCATCTCACACCATGTCCTGCCTCAGGCTTGTTTTTCCAGTCGCTCTAGCTCTCTGGTCCTTTCATTGCATGCTCCAGGATACCCTCTGTCACAGGGCCTTTGCACATGCTTATCACCTTTTATAGCTGAGCTTTTACATTTGCAAGTGTAATTATTTGATTAATATCTGTTTCATTTACACAGTTAGACTCAGGAAGGCAGGGCCATCTCAGTTTCTGTTCACTGTTGTGTCTCTACCCCTAGCATGGTACTTGGCACTCAATAAACTTTTGTTAAATAAATAAATGAAGGAAGGAAGGACAGCATACTCTGGTCAACATTTATACACTTATTTTACTGGAACATATCTGGTTTGTCATACTAACTGATAACTGCTAACATTCAGTAAGAGGAAATTTTATTTGGGCAACACTGTTCTCTGCGTTTTATTCATCAAAATCTTAACATATTAAAGAGAGTAAAGATTTGCTCCATTGTAAAAGGTTCCATATGGCCCTAAGAATTAGTTTTAATAAAATGATGAATGGTTCTTCACTCCATTAGCAAATGATCATTAATTTTAATTTATATGTCTGACATCTGTTCCTGATCTTTATCCTTTCAAGTGTAATTAAAATAATTGTAAATATGCAACCCATCACTGAGAGTTACAGGTGATTGTACCATACCGTGTCTATTCTCCAGCCGGTGAGACCGATTTCCTTGAGGATGGGGTCCATTCCAGCTGGGTGCTCAGTCAACACGGGGGAAATGGGACGTGTTATAAGGGAACAGAGATGGGGTTGGTCTGTGCGAGAGGCAACTGTTTAAAGAGATGGCTTGGAAATGGGTTTCTTTCTGATATAAACATGAAGCAGTTTTGCAAAGGATAACTCTGCTTCTGTGGTCTTTTTACTTTTGGGGCCATGTTTGTTTCAAGTATCCACCCAGAAAATGGTGACATTTCAAGGAGTTGGAAAAGTCCTTCTCACTCCCACTTGCAAAAGAGTCTAATCAAATGTGCTTGAGATTCCTCTAAGAAATAAAATAGTCTTTCTCACAATTAGAAGGGCTATAAATTAACATGTGTTTGGAAGAGGAGATATTTGAATTCTCACTAAAGTGTGAATGACTGACATGAGGTCATTTCCTGAGAAGAAGTTTTGATACAGAAAGGGTCCTGAGTGCCTAGCGTAAGATAAAGTACTCCCAGAGGGGAGGCTTAACAATACTCTGTTGCATGGGCGTTTCCAGAACTCTTAGGTTTCATAACTTACTGTGTCCTTCCAACCTCTGGTTCAGGCAGTGTGTGGAAGGGGTTAGCTCTGGGGTCAGAAATTTGTGCCAAGGGTGTCCCTAGTCTCAGTTCTAGGATGATTCATGGGAAACCCATGAAGGGTGACCTTCTCCATGAATGCAGGAGTCCCTGGCCCCAGGGTGCCAGAAAAAACTGGCCTCCATAAACCGAGTCAGAAACTATTGCAAAGCCACTCCCTTATTAAACCTCTCATATCTCTTTCTGGGAGAAAACAAGCTTCATCGTGGATGAAATAAAACTTTTAATACACGGGAAAAACTACTCTAGTGAAGTGTTTTCCATATACCTGGGTCTTAATCGTTCACGGGAAATTTTATTGTCATAGGGCCCATGATCTCAGAAACCAGATTTTTATCCGGAGGCTATTCTACTTTTATAACCACATCAAATCGGTGTAACATACGAGCTGATGACGATTCTGATTTTCAAATCTGCAGTGTTTGTGAGGCCAATTTCTGCTTTTGACACCGATTCAGCCATGATATTGTTGTCTCTGGGGAAAGAATGGATATCTTCTTCCTCCCTCCCCCTCTTCTTTCTTCCCTTTCTCTTTCTCAAGGCATCTAACCAGAAAAAGGCTTTGCGTTTTCTGGGAATCTTCTTGGAGATGCTGGTTCTGGGAACAAAGGGAAGAAAATACCTGCATTCCCTTCCCATCTTCCATTCTCCCTATGCTTTTATGGGGTGGTGATAAGAGTGGGTGGGAGAAATTGCTCCACTGGTTACAGCCCACTCGCAAGCAGAAGAGATGGCTGTGATGTTGTAATAACCGTGGTAGAGGAGCTGGTTTGGCTGATAAGAGGTACAAAGCTGAAACATCTTTTCTGTTTTCTCCTGGGCCTTTTCCTCTGTTGGATACAGTTAAGTTGTAACTTTCTTGACTTAAACTAGCTATTTCCAAGTTAGTGACTTAGCTGTTACAGTCTTCCAAAATGGGACTTGCTCCATCAATTACTTTGCAAATATTTAATCTAAATGTTTAAAATACCATCTTTGGCTGTCTCTAGTCATGCTGCATTCCACAGAAAGGGGCAATTGTTTCTGGCCTTAAAATTGACTGAATCTGAGCCTGTATTTGAATCCTCCTATAACGTCAGCACTGTAATTGATGAAGCACATTTTTTAGAGTTGGTGGGAAGAAATAAAATTCTGTATGTGGAAAGTTGGATGGCTAGGTGGAGAAGTCACTGTATTTTTCTTTGCAAAAAATGTATTTCAGTGTATTTCTGAAATGTTGTATGTTCTGAAAAAAGAACATAGTTTCTATAAAAGTAAATAATTCCGTTAAGAGGTGGAGTTGGGGGAAAAATGCCACTGCCTGCGACTAACCACTGTCAATATTCTTCTAGACATTTTCCCTATACATTTATCTTTATATTTTTCAAAGTTCATCTCATATTACACACCCTACAGTCTTGTGAGCTGCTTTTTTTCACGTAACAATATTCTGTGGATATGTTTCTATAACAACAGGTAAAAACCTACACCCTATGTTTGCACAGACTCCGAACGCGCAGGCTCAGCAGCCATGGCTCACGGGCCCAGCCGCTCCGTGGCATGTGGGATCCTCCCAGACCGGGGTACGAACCCATGTCCCCTGCATCGGCAGGTGGACTCTCAACCACTATGCCACCAGGGAAGCCCTACACCCTATGTTTTAAATAGCTACATAGAATGCAGTTGTAAGGATACACATTAACTTACTTAACCTGTCTTGTATTGATGCTCCTTGAAGTTGTTTCCTATTTTTCACTGTTATAAGTAACTGGGAGTGGGTGGGTGTCTTACATCATTTTTACATCTTTCTAGAATTTGGCTGATTATTTTCATAGAATGAATCTTAGAATCCCTGGGTCAAAGATATCCACCTCGAATACATGAATATTTTTCTGTTATACAAATTCAAGGAAGATGCTCCTCCAAGCCCAGCCCCTCTCCTCCACATAGTTCGTGTGGCATATTTGCATGAGTTTTTTAAGCTGAGGTTTTACTAAAGATCAGTGAGACCCAGGAAGGATAACTTCCCATTAAAAAATAACAACATCACCAACTCTTATTAGCCATTTTCCTTCTGATTCCTCTTCTCTGGTTTCCCCATTCCTTCTCCCTTTAGTCTCCTTTACTTCCTTGATTATGCAGAGAATGTTTCCTCTTACATTTGGAACCTGGGTGCCTACCTGTCCTTCAATCATTCAACAAGTACTCATGAAGTACTACCCAGATCCAGCCCTGTTCTAAGCTTTAGGTATTCAGAAGGGAGACAAAGAGATCTAATATTCCTACAGAACAATTTAGGGAGAGAGGGAGAGGGAGAGAAACAGCGTGCTAACAAGTGGATACTAAGATCTATTTATTTATTCCTGAACCTCTGCCACATTGTTTTACTTATTGCAGCTTTACAGTACATTTTAATATTGAGCAGGGCAAGACCCTTAGAACTATTTTTAAGGGGACCAGTTATACAGAGATACAGGATAAAGATCAGAAGAAAGGGATGGGAGGGGGACTGGGAGGGATTTACTGGAAGGGCTAAGAAACTCCCTGCTGATTGTAAAGATTTTGGTGCCCAGCGCATTTTCCCAACTTCCGGGGAGGGAGCCATGCTGACTGCACATACAGGAAACCTGGGGCATCCTAAAGTTCTGTCAAAGCAAGCTGCTTCCCTCTCTTGTCTAAAAAGAAATCGATGACAACAGCAACATCCTTGTGACTGAAATGATAAGTCCCTGGAATGGAGCAAGGACTTTAGCCAGAGTAATAATCAACTGAATTGCAACATCCTCAGTGTAGTCCATTCATGCAAAGCTGATCATGATGAGAAGAAAAATCATCCAGTTACTCAGGCAAGGACTATACTGGTTCCCTGAATGTAACCCAAGTATGAAAGCTCAGATTGCTTAAGCAGCTTTTCCTTTTAGTTTCATTCCTAGCAAGTTCTATTTCCTCTTAAAATTCAAATAAATATTGATTTTTTATTGTTGTTGTTGATGTATAATTTGTGAGGTAGCATCTTCCCATTTTTGAGTTTTAACCTACTACTGTACTTCCTAGCCTAAGCAGAAATTGATTTTAGAAAGTCAAAGGATACAATTCTGTTGAACGGTTTTCATTTTACAATGATAGTGCAGTAGTAAATGAGGACATTAGAATAAACATCATGAGGTCCTGGCTGAGAGCATCAATAGTGCTTTTTTAATAGCTATTAGAGTTATTGAGTTTCCCATTTTGTACAACCATTTGTGATTATGCTGGAGTGAGCAGAAAAGAGGAAGATCTGGTAATATGGATTATTTTTTGATGCATTAAGGAGGCTCATTGGATTCAGAATTTAAGCATTTGGTGTTAGATACAGCCCTACTAGTTATGTTTCCTCAGTATGCAATTTCTCTTCTGTGAATCTCAGTTGTAGTGTCTATAAAAAAGGGAAAATAAGACCTGCTTTACCCATGTATTTTGGGTTGGACTTGAATGGACTCAAAAACATAATGCGGGCTTCCCTGGTGGTGCAGTGGTTAAGAATCCACCTGCCAATGCAGGGAACATGGATTCTAACTGGTCCGGGAAGATCCCACGTGCTGCGGAGCAACTAAGCCCATGTGCTACAACTACTGAGCCCATGTGCCACAACTACTGAGGCTGCGCTCTAGAGCCTGTGCTCCGCAAGAAGAGAAGCCACTGCAATGAGAAGCCTGCGCACCGCATGGAAGAGTAGCCCCTGCTCTCCACAACTAGAGAAAGCCCACGCGCAGCAACGAAGACCCAATGCAGCCAAAAATAAATAAATTAAAAAAAAAAGATAATGCATGGAAAGCCACTTTGTAAAAGGCAAAGCATGATCAATCTTAAAATACTGTTCAGGGATTATGCCCATAAAATGCCAAGAAATTATCCAGGGATACAGAACACCGGTCATATACTTTCTGAGTGGAACTTTGTAAATAATTCATTTAACCCACTAATTAATTATGGACCTGATTAAAACAGTCTCAGTTCATCCTACTTTATCATTTGCAGTGATGCTCACATCACGAGCAAATGTAGGCTCTTCTCTGGGTTTGTTTTTCTACGAATAATCAATTGCCCTTTGGTGCCTGAGCATGGAGGTTCGGATGGTACAGATCAGTGATTCCTAAACCTGGATCTCCATCAGACTCCCAGGGAATTTTTAAAAATGTTGATTCCAAGTTCTCACTCCAAACCTACTGAATCAGAATCTTCAGAGCCTGCAGTCCCCACATCTCTTTCTAAGCAGCCCTCCAGTGTTTCAGATGCACAGCAGGATTTAGGGCTATGCCTGGTGTGGAAACCAGGAGGTGAAGTTTCTAGTTCTTGCTCTGTCAGGTACTAGTTGAGTCTCTCTGGGCCTCACTTTTGTCATCAGTAAAATAACTGTGTTTTTAAGCTGTGATCAAAATCCACAAGCAGGGAGCTTCAGCTATTTCAGATCTGTGAACAATAAAACATTTAAAGGCAATCAGAAGATTTGAACTGTCCTGAGAAACCCTCATTGCTTTTGCTTAGTATTTTGGATTTTGAGAGCTTCTGTCTGCAATGAGTTCCATAGCTAAAGAAGTTTGGAACCCACTAAGCATCTATGACCTCTACATTACCTTCTAGCTCTGACAATCTTTGGTTATACTGCCACAGCTAAAATGCTCTCGGAGACGGTGGTATAAAACTTCTTTCTTTTGTTTCATGTTCTGGTTATTAAAAGTCAGAACAAATCTCAGCAACGTTGAGACAAGCTTTGAGGATAATTTGGATCTGCAAAGAACACTCCTTTGCCTCCTTGAAAAAGTTATGTTAAAGCAATTAAATGTTATTTGAAGGAAAGAAAAAGTTTGCACACTGACTACTGAATAACAGGAATGGTGTTAAAAGACAAAACAATCAAAGCCAGAGAGAAGCAGAGTGATCATGAGCAAGGGATAAGGGGAGAGAGGAAGAAAGGGAGGCATTAGAATGGCTACGGCTCAATTAAAGATGTGAATGTGCACTCTGGGGATAGTCTTCTGAATTCAGAACAATAGCTGGCAACAGAAACATGAACGGCCCCATGAGAACTCCCAGTGCAAGAAACACTGGATTATGCATCTCTGCTCAGACAAGGGGCCACATAAAGGAACAAAACAAACAAGTGGACGTAATTGTTCGCCATTCAAGGGAGCCACAGACCACTCAGCATATGGTGTGGGGAGATTCTGGAATGCATGAGAGATCTCATTGGGAACGACTATTCTTGTTCCAGAGACCTGGGAGCCAGATGAGAAAGGACTCGACTGAAGGATGAGGTGAATTGTACTCCCCATTTTTGATTTAGAATATCATTTTTCAGCTTTGTTGCCCAAGTCATTCACTAAACTTGGCTCCAGTAGACACTTATTGTTTCCAAAACTCCAATCTCTCCCACAAAGGACAAAGATATGCCATTCCTGAAGGTATTTTTGAAAACATGCTACAGAGTCTGCAGAGAACCCCCCAGAAGGCGGTGCAAAACTCCTTTGAGTAACACTGGGACTACGTGCATTGGGAATCCCCCTGCACCAGTGGGGTGTGTGATGCCTGGTCCTTTGCTTGCCCTGATTGTGGAGCTTTCAGAAGATGGTGAAAATTGAGTTGTAACATGTGGGGGGCCTGCGTGAGGTAACCGCATCATGGTCTGTGGGACTTTCGGGCTTAGATGGAAGAATCCACAGAGCATCGTATTCTCTGGGTGCAGGGAGAAGAAACAGGACATATTTGTTAAAAAATCTAATTCTCCAAGTCTGTATGTACTGAAGGAGTTAGTTCATCAGTTCTGGGCCATGTTACAAGAGGCAGAAAGAGAAACTCTTAAGCTAAGTACATCTGTGAAACAGATGAAGTAAAAATTTTTTAAGTTGTAGGACTTCTCATAACCTTTGGTATTCTAAGGAAGGGATACTGTATGCAGCATTTTCCAAGTGTATTTGCTCATGGACACATTTATTTGCATGGCATCTCTTGAGACTAATGTTTTGTGGAACACAGATCTCTAAGAAATCGGGTCAAAGAATCCTGGGGACTTTAGAATCTGTTTCCTCATCTTAGAAATCAGGTTATAGATCCTGAGAGAGGAAATGATTTTCCCAGGATCACACAGATGGTTTTTGGTTCACACTGGATGAGAAACCAGGGTATCATGTAGAAAGTAACAGGTCTAAGGGATCTAGGCATATCTGTTTTTACTACATCGCGTGGCTTTTGTCACTGCCCCTTTGTACAGGGGTTCAATGCTATTCTCCAGGAAAGCTGCGATGAGGAAAGACAGGTCCTCAGGGGTCAGATTTTGGAAGGGTTCCCGTGTCAGATACCTTTGGACTTTACCCTGTTGTGTTATAGTTTCATCTTATCACAATGCATCATCATTGTCTCCAGTGACAGATTATATTATTTTGCTCACAGTTCTTGCATCTTTTCCCACCTATCCTATGGTGGTGGAGTCTACGTCCCTGTCCCATTGATGTTGGCTTGGCCACGTGTTATGGGCTGAACTATGTCCCCTCAAAATCCATGTGTTGGAGACCTAACCCCCAGTACCTCAGAATGTGACTATATTTGGAGAGAAGGTCTTTAACGAGGTTAATAAGTAAAATGAGGTCATTAGGGTGGGCACTAATACAATATGACTGGTGTTCTTATGAGAAGAGGCAATTAGGACACAGATAAGCACAGGGGGAAGGCCATGTAAAGACGCAGAGAGCAGCCGGCTGTCTGCAAGCTAAGGAGAGAGGCCTCGGAAGAAGCCAACTCTGCTGGCACTCTGATCTTGGACCTCTAGCTTCCAGAATTGTGAGACAATAAATTTCTGTTGTTTAAGCCACCCAGTTTGTGACACGTTGTCACAGCAGCCCTAGTCAACTGATACAATGTCTGAGGTAGGTGGTTGTCATGCGAGGAGTCATCAGGAGCCTAGAGATTTCCTCTCCTGCGGCTCTGTCATCTTCAACACATTACTTCCAAGGTCAGTGTGTTTGTCTGCAAGAAGATAGTAGAGGGGGAAGAACATGGAGGAGCACAGTGAATGGGTTTATCGGCTATATCTGCAAGTGGCATATATCACTTCCACTCACTTCCCATTGGTTAGACCTCAGTCACATGGGCACACCTAACTCAAAGGAGGCTGGGAACTGTAGTCTAGCCATGCACCTAGGAAGAAGAAGAAATGGATTTGGGGATTAGCCAAACAGGCTCGCCATGTCTCTTAACTAGCCGTGGGGTACGTAGCATAGCATGAGGAAAAGGAAATAATTTGTCTCAGATCATATGGCTAGAAAGTAAATTATACCTTTATAAATGAAACTTGCACTTGTAAAAAAAAAAGCTGTATAGAAGTGCGTAATACAAAAAGTAACAGCCCTATTTGTTCTTCCTGTCCCAAAGCCAGGCTCCAGGGGAGACCAGAGCACTGGCCCCATGGCCTCACGTGCAACATCTTCCCATCTGCCAAGGTGGTTTGGCAGACTTGAGGGGGGTAAGGATTCACTTGGAGCTCAGATCAACAACTGCACAAAGTGTGTGTCTCTTCCTTAAGACAAAACTCACCTTCCCCACACTGTGGGTGCCCTGATTGGAAAATCACTCTGGTTTCTACCACAGAGAACCTAATGGTTCTTCCATTTCTGACCAGTGTTTATTTGTTGGCCACCGACTGAGACTCAGGGAAGGTCAGGAGGTCAGAAAAGCATCAGATCATTCTGGCTGAGATGAGTTGACTATTAGCTGGAGGAATAACCTAGACACAAACTCAGAAACAGGTATCTCATTTTTAATGTTGGTGGCCTGCTCCAATTTTCTTTGCAAAATTAAAACAGAATCTTTGATAGGAACTCCAAATTTGATATGACAGTGGTGTTTTGACTCCCTTGCTTTTCTCCTTCTACTGTAACTCAGCCCTGTTTAAGCCTGGGGCAATTTAAGGTTTTCTTTTCTCACATTAGGCAAAGAGGTGAATTTAGTTGCATTATCGTCAAGTCATCTCTTATGAGGAGCATTTGTTCTATGCATAGGAATACCCCTCTGGCTTTGTTCCCTGACATTTTCAACACTCATCTTTGGTGTTTTGCTGCTCAGTTCTCCCGGGTGGCTCTTATCTCCCTGGAACACTTGCCTTGTTCAAGTGCTATTGCACTGTTAGGAAACAGGTTTTAATTCTTTTAAGGTGAAACATTTCCCTCATTTACTTTTCATTTGTTCAACAAACATTTATCAAACGCCTTCTAGTGCCAGGTCCCCAGAGTACAAAAACGAATAAGACAGTCCCTGCCCTCCAAAACCCAGCGTCTAGTGGGGTTGGTCCCATTGTCACGGACACTTATACTGTGTATTGTGTGAAGCCTCATTATCTTATCCTGTGTTCCAGGTGCAGTTGAACACATTGAATGAAAAGACTGAACGTAATCTTGATTTTCTTAAAATTCTAAAAGGTGCTTTCCTAGACTTCTACGTAAATATGAATAATTTCCCTTATTATTATAAAAGGTAGTTGAACAGGAAGTGAAGATGGTATTTCTGGAAAATTACTCAAAAGGGACATGGAGTGAATCATGGACTTTTACTGTATTAGCTAGCAGCTCTCTATTAAATAAATTATTGAATTCATTAGCAAAGAGCCTAATAGGAAATAGTTTCTATTCTGCCTTTTCCTTCTGTCCTTCCTCCCCTCCCTCCATCCTCCATACCTATTCCCTCCCTCACTCCCTTCCTCCCTCCCTTCTTTCCTTCTTTCTTTGTTAATTTAACATTTTTGGAAAACCTGCATATTCATGGTGGTTCTATGTCCCGGATTTTCCAGTATAGACTCAATTTCATATAATTTTATTCTTTTAAAATAAGATTCTTTACGAATATTCAACTAAATGTGATTTGATTTCTATACCTTGTTAAACTTTTCAAATAAAAGGGCCCACCAGATGAAAAACAAATCCTTACCAGGCCTTGGGCTTCTCTTTCTGGCTTTGGACAATATGGTCCCTGGGTGTGTTTCAGGTTCAAGGAGAAGACCTAGTGGATGGTGTGGGGACACACAGATGAGTAGGGCTCAGCCCCTCTCTGACCTAACAGGAGACAGAGGCGGAAATCCAAGCCTCTGTCATAAAGGCAGGCTTTGGTGAGTTCACCTCGCACCCTCATAGATTTTTCCCAGCCAGTCTTTCAGGAAGAGTGTGAAAAGTGAGGAATTACTTCATCCGTTTGATTTTATCCCTGCACATTTATGTTCAAAACAATCCCTCTAGACAGTATGTTTCCTAAGAAGTGGCTTTTTGTTGATTTGATAAAATGTGAGTCCCTCACCTCCTTGGGAGAGTTTCTGACTTCCTCTGCGGCATATTGCAGGGGTTAGCAAACCATGGCTGTCTGTTTTTGCGGGGCCTGTGGGCTAAGAATGGATTTTACATGTTTAAGTGGTTGAAAGAAAAAAGAATATGTGACTTGAGAAAATCATATGAAATTCAAATTTCTGTGTCCATAAATAAAGGGGTTTTTTTGTTGTTGTTATTGTTTTTTTTTGCGGTATGCGGGCCTCTCACTGTTGTGGCCTCTCCCGTTGCGGAGCACAGGCTCGGGACGTGCAGGCCCAGCGGCCATGGCTCACGGGCCCAGCTGCTCCGCGGCATGTGGGATCTTCCCGGACCGGGGTACGAACCCGTGTCCCCTGCATCGGCAGGCGGACTCTCAACCACTGTGCCACCAGGGAAGCCCCATAAATAAAGTTTTAATGGAACACAGCCATGCTTATTAATTGATGAATTTTCGTGGCTGCTTTTGCTGTAATGGCAGAGTTGAGGAGTTGTGAGAGAGGCCATATGGCCCAGAAGTAAAGCTGGAAATATTTATTATCTGATCCTTTAAGAAGGCTTGCTAACCTCCTGATATATTGTTTTGTTTGCTAGTGGAGACAAGTTTCAAAAAAAAGCATCTTCACACCTGGCCCCAGAGTCTCTTCTAGAGAAGGAATTGTCTTTGTTTAGAAAAATCCTCTGATGGACCATTTGGATGTGAAAGGAGAGACCCCAGTGTAGGTGGGGTTAGCACCCAGCTGCCCTGCACGAAAATGGAGGACCAGGCCCTAGTCCCTGTACCTCCTTGTCCAGATGGAAAGAAGACGGACCTTGGAGTAAAACATATTTAATTCTGAATCCCAGCTCTGTGTGACTTTGGGCCAGTCATTTAACCTTTCTGAGCTTCCGATTCTTGATTGGTAATATGGGAACAATAATCAAATTGACCTCTCAGGTTTCTGTGAGAATAAAACAAATTAATGTATATAAAGCCAAGCACAGAGCCTGGCAACCTCTTCCAGCTTTGAGTTATGATTATCATTATTATATTTATAGGATATGGGAGAATTGAATGAAATAATACCTGT
Organism: Aethalodelphis obliquidens; assembly: GCF_003676395.1. NCBI lineage: Eukaryota > Metazoa > Chordata > Mammalia > Artiodactyla > Delphinidae > Aethalodelphis > Aethalodelphis obliquidens. The sequence goes on along the minus strand of NW_020837946.1, from coordinate 17,895,813 downwards.
GAAGTGCCTGGAATACTGGCTAGCAAAATCCCTTTTACAGTCCAGTGGGAGACCCACTGATGTGTAATCCTTGTCGGACCCAGGTCTGCGACCCGGTGCGCTCCACAGTATCAGAGCTGTTGAGATGCTCAGATGTGCATAGCAGCCAGGGCAGGTGACAGGGACCCCTGGAAGGACTGGGCAGTGTGGCCCTTGGGTGTGAAGGGTGCCAACTACAAACTGGCACTTGCCATCTACCTCTACAAGGATTAAATCATGACCCTCTGCAGCTGCTGACCTTCAACACCCCCTGAAAGGAGTTCAGGGTGGAAATCAGGAAGGAGGTGCTCTGTGCTCTGGGAAAAGCTGGCAGAACAGGCCTTCAGATAGATATTTTCAGGAGAATATTTTATTTTATTTTACTATTTTTTTTTTAACATCTTTATTGGGGTATAATTGCTTTACAATGGTGTGTTAGTTTCTGCTTTATAACAAAGTGAATCAGTTCAGGAGAATATTTTATGAACCCAATTCTTGCATCTCCTCATATCTACAAAAGCACCAAATCATTAATGGTGACGTCTGCTCAAATGTCTGCTCAAACGTTTGTGACTAGCAGCAAACCTCTGCCAAAGTGTGCACTTGACTGCGCGGAACCCCCTTCACTAAAATCATATTTAACACTGACCTTCCCCCCTGCCTCTTTGGAGCAGTTTCTCAGAGTTGTCTGAAATGCTTTCTCCCCGGCTATAGTCCTCATTTTGCCCCAAATAAAACTTAACTCACAATTCTCATGTTGTGCATTTTTTTTCAGTTGACAAGGGTGAGTGTGATTAACAATGGATGTTAGCACAAGCAGTGTCCTTACATAGAGCTGACTGATTAGAGGGGCCCTGTCTCCTCAGAGTTTTGAATAGGAAGAAATGTATTAGTGGTGCAGTGTGATGTACAATATTTAGAAAGAATATGGTGATAGTGAAGGCTGTCCTCTTGATTTTCCAAGAAAGTAAGGAATTCCCAGGAAATGGGAATATTTTCCCTCACACAACAGAGGCTGGGGACATGAAGGGGCATTTTTGGATGATACTGAGTAGTTTAGATCTTTCATCCTCAGCAAAAGTTCTCTATCACCTATTAATTTAGAACAAACACTACTGGCTGGCCTATAAGCTGCATTTGAACCACGTTAAATGGTTCACATATTTTGTATGTGAGTAGTTGTTCAGAGCTTGGATTCTGGAGACAGAATTCCAGCCAGATTCCAATCTTGGCTCTTCCATTTATTAACAGTGACCTTGGGCAAGTGACTTCATCTATTTTTGCCTCAACTGCCTCATCTAGAAATCAGCAATAATACTACTTACCTGTGGTAGCCATCAGGCCTCCAATGATCCCCACTGACTGGTATTCACACTCTTGTGTAGGCCCTCCTACGCTGTACCAGAGTTGTCTGTGTGACCGAATACAGCAGAAGGGATGGTATATTGCTTCAATATTAGGTTATAAAAGATACTGTGGCTTCAAAGATACTATTCCCTGTATTTCTTCTCTGTCTCTGCTATCTCTCTCTCTCTTTCTGCCTCTCTTTCTCTTAGGCTTGCCTAGGGGAAGCCAGATGCCATGAAAAAAGGACACTCAGGCTGTCTGTTGAAAGGCTCACGAGGGGAGAAAGAGGCCTGCTAACAACCACATGAGTGAACTTGGAAGTGGATCCTCTAGCCCCAGGTGACTACAGCTCTGGCCGAGAGTTTGATCCTCATAAGAGACCATGAGGCAGACCACCCAGCTAAGCTTCTCCCCAAATCCTGATCCACAGAATCTGTGGGATAATAAATGTTTGTTGTTTTAAACCAATAAATAACTAACACAGTACCTTATAGGGTTGTTAATATTTATAAAGCTCTAGAACAATACCATATATGTGTTTGCCAAATACATACATTTACACATAAAACCCAGTCAAGTCTTGGCTGTTTTAAACTCAAAAGCTTCTGCTTGGGCTTCCCTGGTGGCGCAGTGGTTGGGAGTCTGCCTGCTGATGCAGGGGACACGGGTTCGTGCCCGGTCCGGGAGGATCCCACATGCCACGGAGCGGCTGGGCCCGTGAGCCATGGCCGCTGAGCCTGCGCGTCCGGAACCTGTGCTCCGCGGCGGGAGAGGCCACAACAGTGAGCGGCCTGCATACCACAAAAAAAAAAAAAAAAAAAAGCTTCTGCTTTCTTTAAGGCAATCTTGCCTGTTTTTGCAACGATCTGAAATAAGGAAGAGACCCTGATTTATATTTCCCACAGAAGAGAGATTGAAATGGTAAGTACCAAAGAAATTAAAAGTCATTTTGGTTTTTCAGTTCATTACTTCTGGAAAAAAATTCGAGCCTAGATTCATTACTAGCGCTCCGTTTTAGTGCTGATGATAATTGCAAAGGCAGTATTTTAAATTAGAATGTATAAGACCACGTGTAATTAACCTGTACAGAGGGGCTGAGACTTCATATTAGACTCTTAAATCAATCCCAGCAGAATCACTAATGCTGAGCAATTGATGTGAAAATACTGTATGGTCAGAGTAAAGAAGCAGGATGCTAATTACCATCCAGGAGAATTTACCACACTCTTCGGGTATAGTTAGAGTGGCAGACTTTTTCCTCTGGCCCTTAACCCATGCAAAACTGAGAATGCAAATTAGTTCAGACTGAATACTTAAAACAACCTGGAGTTTAAGCAAGAGCGGGTTTTTCTGCCACTCTGTGAGTGTGATGTTCATAAGGGGACTATCAGACTGGCTGGGTGCCGTCACCATTGGAGGACCTGGTTGCATGCGTGTTTCAGGCTCCTGGCAGAAAGTACCTGGAAGAGTCTGGTTGCAGCATCTCCTGATGCAGTGGGCGTGAGCTGCTCCCTCTCCAACTTGCATTTTGTGTACCATTCCTTGACACGTTCCTCTCTCAACTCATCTCTATTCTCATTTCTACCCTGCAGCATCCATTTTCTTCCTTCCTTCTTCATTTTTACTGAATCATTCAAGCAAGCAGCAAACACCTACTGGCTTACCTAACAAAAAGAACAATAATGACAACAACAGCTTATGTTTATTGAGTTCTGGGGCAGAGAACGCAAACTGGTTATCAGGATTCAGTCCCTGCTTCTCCTACAGTAATATGGCTGTAACCAGACATGTGGCTTAAATTACACTTTCCAGACCTTCTTGCAGTGAAGTATAATCATGTCCCTCCATGGCACTGTGGGGGTAAGTGACACATGCTGCTTCCAGGCTGAGCCCTTTAAAAGAATAAGTATGCATCTTCATCACCCTCTCCCTTTGCTGCTGGATGCAGATGATAACGTGGCTCTAGAGCCACAAGATGGATGAGTCTGGGTTCCTGAATCACCATGTAAATCAATGTAGATCAATGCCAACCAGGTTCACATTCCTAAGTCTACCATGTGAACAAGAAATATTTTGTATTTGAGGCATAAATTTCAATACAATACATTTGTATTCCTTTAGCTTACCCCTACTAATGTTTATATGCATTACCTCATTTAATCCTCATAACAACCCTATTAAGGGTACTATTATTATTCTATTTTACAAAAGAACAAACAAAGGCTCAGAAGATTAAATAACTTGTCTGAGGGCACCCAAATAGTAAATGACAAATCTGGGATTAGTTTAACCTGGCACTGGGGAAGTGACAAAGAAGTTTAAAATGTTGTATTGGAGCTCTAATAGTCTACAGTTATAGAGAGCTATCTTCTTTATGACCAAGAGTTAGAGTTCTTGGTCTCTAACCAAGGGATACTGATTGTTTATAGCTGCCATCCATTCTAATTGGTTGGTACCTATGCCACGCTGTTGTTAAATATTTTGAAAATTACTCTTGCTTAAGGCAACTGGTGCCTCTCTCCTCTGTGGTTCTTGAGGTTCTATGGGGCTCCAGAGTGAAGAGAACGCTAACTGTGAAAAGCCATTCTAGTTCTTTCAATGTGTCATGATTGGGGCCAATGCTTCTGGATGTTCTTGCTGCAGTGAGGTAGATGTGAGTCTTGCTTTTTTGAGGTATGGGGTGGGAGTGGAGGTAGGAGGGATAGTCAGTGTCAGCCTTATGCTGCTTTGGTTTGATGTTACTTAGGCCTAATTAGGTTAAAATCAAACCAGGAACCATCATTGGCACTTTCCTCAAATCTCAGGTTGGGTTCCTTCACATGTCTTCATGTGAAGTGACTATTAGGGATGTTCTCCCAGGAAAGACAAGTAAGGGAGTGGGGGGAAGCAGGACAGGGTGAGATTTCAGGTGCTGTTCTAGCCTCAGCCTAACCTGCAGTGAGACCTGGTGTTAAAAATCACCCTGCAGAGTTTGCCCTGCCTCAGGGAAGAGTACAAATAGTGGAGTAGCTATACTCATATCAGACAAACTAGACTTTAAAACAAAGACTGTAATAAAAGACAAAGACGTGCATTACATAGTGATAATACGTAAATTATCATTTACATATGTATAAATGTATATGCACCCAACATAGGAGCATCAAGCTTTATAAAGCAAATATTAATGAATTTAAAGGGAGAAATTGAAAGCAATACAATAATAGTAGGGGACTTTAACACTCCCACTTTTACCAATTACAACCAAACAGAAAATTAATAAAGAAACAGTAGACTTAAACAACATGTTATATTAGATGAACTTAATAGATATATCCAGAACATTCCATCCAAAAGCAGCAGAACATACATTCTTCTCAAGTGCATGTGGAACATTCTCCAGGATTGATCATATTTCAGGTCACAAGACAAGTCTCAATAAATTCAAGAAGGCTGAAATCATATCAAACATTTTCCCTGACCACAATGGTATGAATCTAGAAATTAATCACAAGAAAACAATCAGGAAAACCCACAAAAATGTGGAGATTAAACAACATGATACTTAATAACCAATGGGTTATTGAAGAAATCAAAGGAGAAATAAAAAAATACCTAAAGATAAATGAGAACAGAAACATGACATACCACAATCTACAGGATGCAGCAAAACCTGTTCTGTGAAGGAAGTTCACAGCAATATGGGGCTACTTCAAGAAACAAGAAAAATGCCAAATAAGAAATCTAACTTTATACCTAAAGGAACTAGAAAAAGAAGAACAAATAAAGTCCAAAATTAGAAGAAGGAAGAAATAATAAAGATCAGAGTGGAAATAAGAAATAGAGACTAAAAAGGAACAGAAAAGATCAGTGAAACTAAAAGCTGCTTCTATGAGAAGTTAAACAAAACTGACAAGCCATTAGCTAGACTAAATAAGAAAAAAAGAGAAGGCTCAAATAAATAAAATCAGAAATGAAAGAAGAAAAATTACAATTGATACAACAGAAATACAAAGGATCATAAGAGACTACTATGAACAATTATATTCCAACAAATTGGACAACCTAGAGGAAATGGATAAATTCCTAGAAACATACAATCTTCCAAGACTGAATTATGAAGAGCTAGAAAATCTGTATAGACTAAGTACTAATAAGGAGATTGAAACAGTAATCAAAAAGCTCCCAACAAAAAAAAGCCCAGGACCAGACAGCTTCACTGGTTAATTCTATAAAACATTCAAAGAAGATTTAATATCTATCTTTCTGAAATTCTTCCAAAAAATTGAAGAGGAGAGAAAACTCCCAAATGCATTTTACAAAGCCAGCATTACCTTGACACCAAAATTAGACAAGGACACAACAAAGAAAGAAAATTTCAGGCCAATATCCTTGATGATCATGAGTGCAAAAATCCTCAACAAAATATTAGCAAACTGAATCCAACAATACATTAAAAGGATCATACATCACAATCAAGTGGGATTTATTCCAGGGATGCAAGGATGGTTCAACACCTTCAAATCAATCACAGTGATACATCACATTAACAAAATGAAGAATAAAAATCACATGATCATTTTAATAGAGGCACAAAAAAAATTTGACAAAACTCAACATCCATTTATGATAAAAACTCTCAATAAAGTTTGCATAGAAGAAATGTACTTCAACATAGTAAAGGCCATATATGACAAACCCATAGCTAATATCATGCTCAATGGCAAAAAGCTGAAAGCCTTTCCTCTATGATCAGGGACAAGGCAAAGGTGCTAACTCTCACCACTTTTATTCAACATACTATTGGAAGTCCCAGCCACGGTAATTAGGCAAAAAAAGGCACCCAAGTCAGAAAGGAAGGAATAAAACTGTCACTATTTGCAGATGACATGATACATATAGAAAATCCTGAAGTCTTCACCAAAAACTGTTAGAGCGAATAAATTCTGTAAACTTGCAGAATACAAAATCAATATATGGAAATTGGTGGTGTTTTTATACACTAATAATGCATTATTAAAAAGAGAAATTAAGAAAATAATCCCATTTACAATTGCATCAAAAAGAATAAAACATGTAGGAATAAATGTAACCAAGGAAGTGAAAGACCTGTACACTGAAAACTATAAGACACTGATGAAAGAAATTGAAGAAGATAACAAAAAATGGGAAGATATTCTGTGCTCATAGATTGGAAGAATGAATATTGTTAAAATATCCATACTACACAAAGCAATCTACAGATTCAATCCATATCAAAATGCCAATGGCATATTTCACAGAACTAGAACAAAAAATTCTAAAATTTGTATGAAACCACAAAAGACCCTGAATAGCTAAAACAATCTTGAGAAAGAAGAACAAAGCTGGAGGTATCACACTCCTTGATTTCAAACTATACTACAAAGTTATAGTAATCAAAATATTATGGTACTGGCACAAAAACAGACACATAGACAATGGAAAAGAATTGAGAGCCCAGAAATATGGACAATTAATCTATGACAAAGGAGCAAAGAACATACAATGGAGAAAGGATAGTCTCTTCAATAAATGGTGTTGGGAAAACTAGATAGCCACATGCAAAAGAATAAATCTAGACCGCTACCTTATACCATACACAAAGATTAACTCAGAATAGATGAAAGATTTGAATGTAAGACCTAAAAACATAAAATTCCTGGAGGAAAACATAGGCAGTAACTTCACTGACATCAGTCTTAGTGATGATTTTGTGGATCTGCCTCCAAAGGCAAGGGAAATAAAAGCAAATATAAACAAATGGGACTACTTCAGATGAAAAAGTTTCTGCACAGCAAAGGAAACTACCATCAAATGAAAAGGCAACCTACTGAATGGGAGAAGATATTTGCAAATCATATATCTGATAAGGGGTTAATATTGAAAATACCTAAATATTCATACAACTCAACAACAAAAAAACAAACAACCTGATTAGAAAATAGGCAGAGGATCTGAATAGACATTTTTCCAAAGAAGACATATAGATGACCAAAAGGCACATGAAAAGATGTTTAACATCACTAGTTATCAGGGAAATGCAAATCAAAACCATAATGAGGTATCATCTCACACCTGTTAGAAGGGTTATTGAAAATATAAGGAATAACAAATGGAGAGGATGTGGAGAAAAGGGAACTCTTATACACTGTTGGTGGGAATGTAAACTGGTGCTGCCACAGTATGGAGATTCCTCAAAAAATTAAGAATAGAACTACCATATGACCTAGCTATTCCAATTCTGGGTATTTATCCAAAGAAAATGAAAACACTAATTTGAAAAGATATATGCACCCCTGTCTTCATTGCAGCATTATTTATGATAACCAAGATACAGAAACAGCCTAAGTGTTCATCAGTGGATGAATGGGTAAAGATGTGGTACATATATACAATGAATACTACTCAGCCATAAAAAGAATGAAATCCTACCATTTTGTGACAACACGAATGGACCTTGAGCGTATTATACTAAGTGAAAGTCAGATGGAGAAAGACAAATATCATATGATTTCACTTATACATGGAATCTTTAAAAAAAAAAAAAAAACACCAAAAAAATCCCCAAACCAAAGAATAAACAAAATAAAACAAAAACAAACTCATAGATAAAGAGGACAGTTTAGTGGTTACCAGAGGGAAGGGAGTTGTGGGGTGGGTGAAATGGGGAAGGGGGTCGACCGCATGGTGATGGATGGTAACTAAACTTGTGGTGGTGATCACTCTTTAGTGTATACAGATATTGAACAATAATGCTGTATACCTGAAACTTACATAATAAAAAAATAAATTTCAAGTAAAAAAAAAATTAAAATCTGAGCCTTGGTTGAAGATTGTATAGGGAGACAGAGAGAATCAGCCTTATTCTGCTTTGATTGGAAGTTACTTAGGTCTAATCAGTTCAGGAAAATAGTGCACTCCACACGTGGAATTTATGGTCAGAGTCTCAGTGATAATAAAATGTTACTTTACTTTGTCAAAAGGGTTTTGTGTTGAGGTCTGGGTGAAGAGAATACAAATTTTCCACAAAACTCCCTGGAGTTGCCTCACTGGTTTCGCTGTGTTTTTGCCTAGATGTTTTCCTGTTTATAATTTCTGTGACATTTCATACACATTTGAAGCTGGAATGGCTCAGATGTTAATGGGTTAAATTTGGAGGCCACTGTTACTCGCTTGTATTGTCAGTAAGACACGCAGCTTTATTAATAAGGTTTAAAATGCCTTTTAGTTGTTTGCAGTTGCTTAGATCCAGCTGAGGAATGTTGCATACAAGTGCCACATTAAGGAAAAAAAGTAGGAGAAGAAAAGAAAAAAAAATCCTTAAATTCTTTAAAAGAGTCTGATGTTACTGTTTTTAAAACTTGGCCAAGACCCCACTGAGTTGTGCTCCATGGAGTTTGTACCATATTAGTTGATCATCCGGAAACCTTCCATGGAACTTGGAGATTTGGAGGAAGACAAAGGAGAATCCCATCTGAAACTTTCAGTTAGCCCAAAGTTGCAAAGACGTCTGGGGATCAAAGTTGAGTAATTTAGTTTTCTTCCTTTGTCCAAGATTGAAAACGAAAAGTGGGGTTTAGGGATTCAAAGAGATTATCACCCAAACAGAATTTACGTTCAGTTTGTATAAACAAGTACACGTCAGGAAATTAATGAAGCCTGTTGAGCTTTAATATTTGATAGGCCCAAACTTAATATACTTCAAGATTTATTTGGAATAGTTCTCACATTGGAGGCATGGTTATTACTGTGTTCTAACTGCCTGCTAAATTAAGAAGCCTGTTTGTGTTTGGCTGATTTAACATGTCCTCTGAAGGGGAAGGGCCACTGCAGATCGAGTATTTGGACTCAGTTAGGTACATGAGTCATGACTCAGGGGTTGTCTCAGAGTGATTTACTGAGCTCTGTTCTTCAATTTCTAGGTTACACTGTGGTTTTACACATGTTTTAGAAGACCGGGCTTCCTGCTTATTAATCCAAGTGGAGGACAAAAGCAAGACACAGGAAACTGGAGCAGCGCAGTGAAATGGGGGTGGGATGGAGAATTCCAGTTATTTTTGCCCCTTAGCTCCTCAGGCAGCAGGGGGTAGAGGCCCCATCCAAGGTAACAGGCAAATTCAGTCAAGTTTGTCGTCTAACCTTTTCAAGAACCTATCGGTGCTGTTTCTCTTTAATCTTTCCTATTTTCTTTCCTTCTTCCCTTCCCTCTGGGTTAGTTTAACCGAGGTCTGTCTTTAAGCATGGACACTTAGATGTGTCTGGTGCGAATTACACTTTACAGCCTTGCACTTAGAGGAGAGAGGTCTCAGCAAAAGATACGAGCTGGTATCATCTTGGGCCCCAACATTAGAGAGGCACTCAGACGTTGATGCTGGTTACCAGCCTGTTCAAGTAGAGATCCTACAAGTTGGAAGAAGCCCTAAAACTGGGCTTTTGCAGATTCCTGGGCTCCTATCCATACTCTATAGAATTTAAAGAATTTCCTCTGAAATTGTAGCCTTATTATTTGGTTGCAACAACTGCCTTTAGCAAACCACATTACCTGGGATTTATTATGGCTTTGGGTACAAGGTCATACCATGCTAAGAGTGCCATATTCTTGCATCAGCCACAGGGAAAATCACGAGTGAGTATCACACGTGTGGTTTGTGGGCATGGTCATTTACCTTCTGGGGCATGAAACAGGAGGATTGATCCTGGCATGGGTGGTGTTAACATACCACACTGTCCTAGCTCCTTCTACCCAGTGGTCAACACCTTCTCTGGAGAAGAATCTTTATTGGTTAATGAATGAATGAATGAATGAATTTAACAATATTCATGAAGAGCCTGTTATGCCCCAGGCACTTTGCTGGGCATGGTCACAGTTCAGGTGAGCAAGATGGGCATGATCTCCTTTCTCAGGGAGCTTAGAGTTGAATGGGGTGATACTCACACCAGAGTCTTGACCCCAGCACAGAGGGGGGTCATGAAGGGCATGCACAGCGAGCCACCATCACATTCGCAGGAGGGGCTTAGAGTGGACAAGGAAGGCCTCTCGGAGGGGTGGCATTTAACCTCTGGCCTGAAGGATCGTTGAGAAAGGGAGGTCAAGGGGTGAGGGAAAGGGGCCAATGACCTCAGAGAGGAGTGGTTTGTACTTTACAGAGAATTTTTTTTTTTTTTTTTTATGCGGTACGCGGGCCTCTCACTGCTGTGGCCTCTCCCGCTGCGGAGCACAGGCTCCGGACGCACAGGCCCAGCGGCCATGGCTCACGGGCCCAGCCACTCCGCGGCATGTGGGATCTTTCCGGACCGGGTCATGAACCCGTATCCCCTGCATCGGCAGGTGGACTCTCAACCACTGCGCCACCAGGGAAGCCCTACAGGGAATGTTTTGACGGTGATTTATCACATCCCCCTGGTGTACTGACTGAGCCTTAGCTCGCATGGGGGATTTCCAGACTCAGTGGACTGCGGGAAGGTATTTAATTGGGGGCTGAGGGCCCTTGGGGACCACACGTCCTCTTACCATTACATGCAGGTTGAACTTAAGGGGGTCTCTTGGGAATTCTTGGACACAACCCAGATCCCAGCCCCTCTAACTCCCACTCTCCAAATGAAGGCTGTTTTCAGCTCTACTGGAGAAAGGACCCAAGGAGCTTTGGGGCTGAAAGGTCTGTGCAGGCCACTTATGCCAGGCCAGAGTGGCAGGGGGCTGGGCCTGGGCTATTCAGCCGCCAAAGAACTTAACGCAAGGGGGCGGAGGCCTCCAAGTGTGCGGAGGGCAGTCGCGGAAGCGCAAGTCGTGAAACTCACCACCGGTTCTGGTCCCCCTGAATCCCTCCGCTCCTCGTCCTGGAGTCCTCAACATAAAGGCGGGGCAACCCAGTGAACCACTGAGAAAGGGGTGAGGTCCATGTGCGCGTGCGCATGCATGTCCGCACGCATGCGCACTCCTTAATCCAGCGAGGGTGGAGCAGAGAGCCTTTCTACGGAGTCTCTAAGCTCCTTTAAAAGTCTTAAGAAAATTCCTTAAAGGCTCCATTTATGTGTTAGAAGGTCAGTTTCTTTCAGAGGTTTTTTTTTTTTTTTTTTTTCAGTACGCCGGCTTCTCACTGCTGTGGCCTCTCCCGTTGCGGAGCACAGGCTCCGGACGCGCAGGCCCAGCGGCCATGGCTCACGGGCCCAGCCGCTCCGCAGCATGTGGGATCTTCCCAGGCCGGGGCACGGAACCCGTGTCCCCTGCATCGGCAAGGCAGACTCCCAACCACTGCGCCACCAGGGAAGCCCCTCAGAGGTGTTTTATATCAAGGTTATTTACGTAGATTTTGCTGGAGGGAAGGGTATTGCTTATCCAACAGAAAGTAAATCCACGTTTCTCGTGCCTTTTTCTTTTCTCCTCAGGAGCATTTGAGACAAGTCAGCATCTATCCTTTTGGAATCTGACTCTGTGTTCCAGTGCCTCACGTCCCTGATTACAGTGGCTTCTAACTCAAGGCTCATCCGAATCCCTCACGTCCCAGGGTAAGCACGATTTTACTTCTTGGTCTATCCTTTGGGGACTTACAGGACATCTTATTGTAAGTAATGTCAGATGAGATTTAGGGAAAATGTCGCCAACTATAAATCAATGCCTTGGACCTTTGGGAATATTCCTTCCTGCGTTTTCTCTTGGAATTATGCAGTTTAGTCCCCATGGGTGTGGTTTAGCAAGCTCTCACACTAGAAATTTATTGAAAGTAATCCCCAACACGACACCAAACTTTCTTGAACATCTCTGTCAGCAAAAAGAATAAAGTTTAGTTTATTTTCCCCCCACTAATAAATGCACATATCGTCCAGTTCTCCTTCCTACCCCAACTTAGGAGAGAATAAAGTGTTACAGCCCTAGGTTGGGGTCATTGCTATTTGTCTCTGTAAGGTCCTGGGATCCACTAAGCCATCGCTGAACTCCGTAGGACTTGATGGGCACCTGCTGTGTGCCGTGCCCTATGCTAGGTGCTGGGGATATAACGCCATTCAGGATACAGCCTCTGCCTTGGGGAAACTGAGGTCTGCCAGAGGAGAGAGACAGGTAGAGAATTAACCACAGAATGAAATGACAAAGACAAAGGGAGATATCATATATATATATAAATACAGGAATATAGGTATATATTTATATAATATATATAATGTATATTAGGTATAGGTGTATATTATATATAGGCATATATACATAATAGGAATATACAGATGGAAGAGGAGATCCTTCTGCAGTGGGGTAGAGGAGGCAGTGGAGCGGTTTGTCCCTTGGGAGACATGTGGCAACGTCTGGAGACATTTTTGATTGTCAGAATTGGATGGGGAGGGGCTACTGGCAACTAGTAGGTAGAGGCCAGGGATGTTGCTAAGCATCCTGCGATGCTCAGGACAGTGTACTCCAAGAAAGAATGATCTGGCCCCAAATGTCAAGAGGGCCAAGGTTGAGAAACACTGCTATAGGGTGATGTTTACGTTGGTCCTTAAAGATGACTGGAGTGTGCTAGGCAGCAACCAGGGAAGGTCTTTTCTGCTCAAAGGCTTCACTCCATCACTAGCTTTGGGGACCCTGGAGGGGGCAAGACAGAGAAGAGATGAGGTTCTGGGTTTGGGGGTGGTGGTCAGCTTAGAGTGGTGGTGTTCTTGGGTGGCTTCAGAGACAGCCCCAGGTGGTTCCTGTACCCACCGTGGTGCAAGTCAGGGGTAGCTGGGCAGGAAAATGATATTTTCTCCTTTTGCTGGCAACTCAAAAGGGAGAATTGAGGAGTTTGTCATTCTCTTGGCCCTGAATAGGGTAGGTGGCCAGAGTGCCAGGAAAGGTACCCTGGAGATAACAAGAGCCGGGAAGATACCTCCCACAAGAAGTGACTTAACTTGGGCTGGTGATTTGCAACACAAATGTGAGATGCTGGACCATTGAATTCTTAGCTAGAGACTTTTAGGTGCCAGCCATTAAACCCCCAAATCTGGAACGAAAGGACGGTACTATCGACTCTGCAAAATGTCTTTGGATTGATGCCAGGAAAATGTTCTTAAATGAAATGAAACAGCATTATCTGAATGGTCCTGCCAGTAACCAAAACGTTGGCCCAAATAGGTAGTGTAATTAAGGAAGCTGAGACACAGAGCAATTCAGTGCTGCTCTGTCCAGAGTGCTGCTGGTTGTGAGAGTGGAGAGTTGACCAAGGCTGAGCTATTCACTGAAGTTGTCCATTGTCCTTGATTGGCTCTGCCCTTTATCCCTCTGACTGCTGTTCTCACCTGTGCTAGCCTTTGCTTGTTCTGTTCTCTCATTTATCACCACTGTGAGAACACTCCAAGGTATATGGAGAATGAGATCTCCCACAATACCTCACCCTAAGACAGTCGTTCGGTTTTGTTTCCTGCTGTTATCCATATAGATTGATTGATGCAAAAATAATGTAACTGGCTGTTGAGTTCTTTTTCACAGATGATGTGTTTGTCCGTGTTCTCCCATAGACCCTGTGAATCATGTTAGTAAGCCCATGTTATTCCATCAAGGTGATGTGCTATCATTTACCTATCAGTTTCCCTCTTTGAACATTTCAGAGGCTTCCAGAATTTCAGTATCACAAATAACATTGTAGTGAGTATCTTTGTGTAAATAGATCTTTTGCTCCCTTTCAAAGATTTCTTTAGGATACATTCTCAGCAGTGGGATTAATGTGTCAAAGGCTATGAATATCTTCATGGATCTCGATATATATCGTCAAATTGCTTTCTAAGAGTGTAGCAATTTACATACTTAACATGAATAAATGAGTGTAGCAGCTTGGCAAAATATTGCCAGCATTGAATATTATTATTTTATTTTCAAGCTTATTTTGCTGACTTAATACATGTAAAAGGATCCCATTAAAGGTATGTAATCTGCCTAGCATGATGCTTGACACATGGTAGTTGTTTTTGCTGGTGTTTTCTCTTGCAGCGCATAATACCTTTCCTGATCCTTGGACTACAGCCTAGACCTTCTGTCTGTCCTACCTCCCAGCTCCTACCCCCTGACCTTGACTGCCATCAGTCTCCAGTGAGTGCCTGGCCTTGGCTTGGCCCAGCTTCATGTAAATGTTAGCCATTCATGAGAATATTGAGCATCTGGGTTGAGCCCGCACGTAACACAGTGGTTAAAAGACAGGTCAAGTTCATCTCTTGTCTCCTTAGTTTATCTGCTGTGTGATCTTCGATAAGGTACTGAGTTTTTCTAAGCCTGGGGTTGAGATATTGTATGTTAAGCAAGTAATATCATGCCTGGTTACAGAGTAAGTAATGTTAGTGTTAATAATAATGATCTATTTTAATAAGTCACGTCAATCTTCGAGATAGGTGACATTACTATCCTCATTTTAAAGATGAGATGTTGAGGCTCTGAGGAGTTGAAGTACCTTGGCCAATATGGGGACCCTAATGCAGAGTGACCTCTAGCCCCTCCCCTCTGTGGCATGGGCGAGAGGGCCCCATGGGTGGTAGGAATATTCATGAAAACCCTTTCTACAGCATGACAGCCAGCACTAACTTACCTTTACATGGAAATGCCTTCAAACTACGTATATACAGCCCTCTAAACCCAGAGTAAATGCATTTCAAGTTGCCCCTTATCCAGATTCCAGACATGCCAGCAGCCACTCCAGTGCTACCCAATCTGTAGTATGGTGGAGAAAGAATTAGAATGGAAAGAGAGATGAATCTTAATCAATTGTGGTTCCCATGTCTTCCGAAAAATTTACAAAAACATGACCACGTGCACTGACTGCCTGGGGCCTTGGAAGGAGTCGGGCAACGTGAGGAACCTTGAAGCTGAAGCCTCATTAGCTTCACGGTACATTAGCCACTGGCCTGATCGCTTGGCTGGCAGTTAACCAGGAATCTTACGGGCTGGTTACTTTTGATCGCTTGTCGCTTTTCTCTGAATCAAAACTTTTGTCCTTAGCATAGTTTCAGTCTGAGAGTTACTGCCAGGGTGGAATTACTCTAATTAAGAGGAAAAGGAAAATATGTTGCTAGTCATTAATTGTTCTTGATTAGAGGGTGACCCAGTTTGAGGTTAAGCAAAGAGGACTGAGGTAGTAATTTAGCACTCTGGGAGGTTTGCGGAGATTTCTGTGAGCTAGAGAAGTAGCAGCTGGATCCCAAAGTTGCCGTCTGATCTGAATTCTTAGCTACTTCCAAATAGATGTGTAAGAGATCTTCGGGAATGGCATGCTAATTTCTAGAATGAACGCAAGCAAGGAGAGGGTTGGAGGTCTATGAATTGAATGCGATTTACACTGCATTCAAGTGCCAATAAAGAAAGCCTTTCCTATCTTAAATGTGAAAATATTATATTTTTATGTTTTCTTGATTTGAGGATCCAGGCCTTGACTTTTCAAATTCTGAGAGAGCCAGAAATTGCCACAGCAATTTCCTAGCACCCTGCATCCCCCCTCCTTCATGTGGACCCTTTTTAATTCACATAAGGAGAAATGGGGCAGTAAAAAGTTTTGGTAGAAGAGAAGGAATTGGTCTCTAATCTGATCTTATTGCTTCCCTAAAATCCATCCACATTATATTCCATCAGAAATGCCCTAAGAGGCCACAGAGTAATGAAGGGAGTATAGTTTTAAACAAGCTCTTCATGTGATGATCCATTCAGTAAACGTTTACTGAGCGCCTACATTCTAATTCCTGGAGTTAACGGCAGTGAAGAAAATGGACAAACATCCCTGGCTTTGGGAGCTTATGTCTGGGAGTAGAGTGGAGAAAATAAACAAAAGAAATAACTGAATCATTTGTTTTAGATGGTGATAATTGCTATGGAGAGAAAATGAAGTGGGAAAGGGAGATGCGGAATGTTGGGGTACGGGTGGCCGTGGGGTTGGAGGGTTGCAGTTTTAAATGGGGTGATCATTTCAGGGAAAGCCTTGCCCAGGAGGTGACATTTGTGTAACGCCTTACAGGAGATGAGAAAGTGACCCCGCTGGTATCTGGGAAAGAGCGTGTGGAGGGGACAGCCGGTGCCAGGGCCCCGCAGCAGCCATGTGCTGGTGTGCTGCCGAGATGAGGTCAGGGGTCAGCCGTGGGGCTGAGGGGGCAGGGCCTCGAGGGCCCATGGTGAAGACTTGGGCTTGGATGCCGAGTGAAGTGGGGAGCCCGTGGTGGCTGCTGATCGGAGCTTTTGTGAAGGAAGCCCACAGCCCTCTTCAGCCTCTGCTGATCTGAGCCGCACCCCGCACGGATCGTGGGGGTATGTGAAATGGGCCAAGGTATGGAGAGTTCCCCGCGTGGATGGGCCCGACGCAGAGTAAGGACTAACAGAATGGAAGCCGTTATTCCGACCGACAGTCTGACGCTTTGTACTGAGGTGTAAGTCATTGACATCAGGTACTCTCTTTAAAGCAGATTTGAAGGGGACAGAGAGAGAGAGAGAGAGAGAGTTTGAGTCGTTGAAGAGAGGGAGGGAGAGGGAGGAAGAAGCAGCCCCAAAGAAGGGGGCAGAGGGAAATTGGGCTGCTCCCCACCCGCTCTGTTCTTACCACACATTTTCCAAGGGCGGATCCCAAGTGCCAGTTTGGATACTCGTGCTATTCAGAAGTCCTTATACTACATGCAGTATTGTATAGACCTTGATATCAAGTGTAACCTTAATAAATCAGTGTTAAAAGAATGAATAAATGCCATCCAGTTTACAGCATCTTTACGGAGCTAGTCACGCCAGGTGCCCCCCTCCCCTCCCCTGAGCCACTGAGTCACTGCTGACTGGAGGGCAGCTGGAAAAGGATTGACGGCTCCAAGACTGTGGCCGAGCACTAGGTGCTCGTGATAATGGTTATTACATCTTGGTTCTCTTTGAGTCTGAATACCTGTTGGTATCTGTCAGCTTCTAAGTTTCATTGTAAGGGCGAAGCTGCAGGAGTTACAAGATGTGGAGGCACCTCTGGGCTGCAGGGAAGGGCTGCCCAGGCCCCCAGGGACCGCACACCTTCCTTTTTCATCTGTGAAGGCTCCCTTGGCCCCGGAGACCATGCACATTTTGGAGAGATGCAACTTGATAATTTTTTTATGGTCCATGGCTGAGTTTAAGGAAGAGGTGATGGCTTGTAAGATTTTTATTTATGGCATGATTTTCAGAATTCAGTGTTTGCAAATACTGGCAAGGTTGGATTTATGAAAGTGGAGGCTATTTTAATACGTTCTCCACACAGTTTAATATGTTGCCCCGATGGAGGTCTTAGAATTTGGCTGCAGCGAACGGCATCCTGGGAGCTGCGTGTCCTCAGTGAGCACTTTCCAGAAACCGTTAGGCCTTGCAGTTGAAAGGCTAAATGGCATGCATTCAACTTGTAACTCACATAGAGATTTCAGTTTGGCTGAAGAAAGTTTTGTTTTCCTGGGTCTATTCTTAGTTAGTAATTCGATTCGGGTTTAATTAACATCACCTAGTGATTGTTTTTGCCTCCTTAGCATTCTGTAACCTACTAGCTTTGAAATTTGAAGTAGTTATCTCAAGTGGATAAAGAATAATCTTTTTTCTTAAAGACAGTTTCTTACATGGGCAAGATGATAATTCACAGTTATTTGCAGTTGGTATCAACGGGTGGAACAGGGGCCAGGGGTTGGAGCAGAAGCTGTAAGGGTGGGTGCTGCACCGGTCCCACGAGGCCCCTGCAAATGCAGGGTTGGGCTGACTCATTAAACCGAAGTCTTGATCCAGTGTGTGAACATAAAAACCTTCCTGGTGTATTTTTGAAACTTGAGCTGCCCTTTGCAAAAGAGGTCTTGCATTTATATTTTTAAGAGAAAGGCTGAGTATCTATGAGGCATAGATATGGTGGATCATCTTAGAGAGATTCTGTGTGACAGGAGAAAAAGACTGTCATACATTCAAGCTTTTCAGAAATGTGTAGAGAAACCCAGTGATAGAAATAATCAGTAGTTCCGAGGTCGGGAACTGGTGTTCTTTAAAATGGGGCGTATTCGAAAACAGGAACCTAGGAAAAAAATTCATTGGCCTGATGATGGATTTCCCCAATGTGAGCCCCAGTGTAGCAGAAGTGTTGGAAGAAGAGCAACTCCTAAGAGGAAACAGGCTGTCCCAGTTGTCCAGGGCCTCTTAGGAGACATTCTCAGAGCCCTTCCTTCAGGAAGCAGAGGTCAGTGATATACACTTGAGCTTGGGCCCAAGCAGCTGCGTCACAGATGATCTCCTTGCTCTGGCAGGTCTTAATGATTTAGTGAGGAGCTCAGATGTGGGTCGGAATCCTGGCTTCAGCACTGACTGATCATATGACCTTGGACAAGTCATTCAGTCTCTCTAAATCTGTGAAATGGGGATAACGGCCACGCATGGCTCTCAAGTGATTGTTGGGATGAAATGAGACCGTGTGTGTTAAGTGCCCCAGGTGGTGGCTCTTGGTTCCCTCCTAGCTTCAGCCCGTCAGCCTCTCATTCAGAAAGAGAAGAAGGGTCATTCTCAAGAGAGATAGGGTAAGTCAGCCTGCCTTGGAGACCCTCATTCTTAACTTAGAGTTGTTTGTCTGGAAAGGCCCCTCTGTCTTCCCTCTGGCAGAACTGGGCATCTTATGATTACAAGGAGAGCCTTGGGCTTGGGCTTTGTGGAGCGTCCTGGCACTCAGCTACCTCCTCTGTGTCCAGCAGACAAGTCTTCATGTTTCCGTAGGGCCTGGGAGACGAACTGGGAAAGGTGAACCATTCTGAGACTAGAAGTGCACGGGAGATTACTGAGACCCTGGGCAGCTCTGTAGGGTGTGGGTGGAACGTGGCTGAATCCAGGTGCTGCTTCTGCATGAGCCAGACAGAGAACACTCCCCCACCTCTTACTGAGCGGTGCCTCTTGTCTCCTCAGTTCTGGTTGAGGGATTAGGAGCCGCCTTTAAAGGCATCATTAACTCTCCCTGGTGGAGGTGTGATCATCTGTCATATCCTACTGGTGCTTTAGCATCACCCCCGCTCCCCCACCTGCAAGGGGGTCGTGGGCTGCATCTTGCTTAGTAGTGAGTGACATGACAGCGCAGTGAGGAGTGGAAGTGTGAGCAGCAAAGAAGTAACCAAGAGGCAAATATTTAAAGGTTTAATTTTAAATTATTGCTAAAGGCAGGGAGTAGATGATGAGATGTATACTGTTGAGTTCTGGGTTGATTTTCCTTCTGTGCCCTTTGTTCTTCACTCCTGTTGGTAAGAAGAGGCAAACCACTTATTGGGTCCTTTCCATTTTTTTCTGATTTCATCTCCCCATGCATTTAGCTTTTTATTTCCAAAAGCAAACAGTGAGTCTAAGGTGGGGTACAGATTGTGTTTGGAAGTTCTATGTGTGTCTCTCCTTTCCCACAAAATGGGTGAAAACGGGAGTCCCCAAACCAGGTTCTGTTCATGTAAAGTCTACCAAGAAGGGCAAAAAGAAGGCAGGACCAAGAGTAGTGTCTTCATTGCTCTTCCCTTTCCACCTTTGCTCTCAAAGGTCCCACTTTCCAAGATGTGCTCAGGGCACAGCAAAGCACAGCCGTCTCCATCCTATTCCACACAAATGTAAGGAAAAGGGCAAAGAACAGGGGAGCAGAACAAGAACTGATGGTGAGTGATTGGCTCATGTCCCTCTGCCCACCAGATCCCGCTTCTCTGCATCTAGGAGGGCCTGCTTGAGGCCTGGGCAGTGGGGAGCACGGAGTCTGTGGCACTTGAAGCCTTCACGTTCAGAAGCCTGGTTTTGTCTTCTGAAAGTGGGGAAATGGTTTCAAAAGAAGTCACACTTTTGTCAGGGTCAGACTGGAGAGCTTACAACCTTAACAGAACTTTAGACTTTCAGAGCCAAATGGATTTGTCCAATTTCATTTTTCCAAGGGGGAATGGAAGGCCCAGGGAGGTGCAGTGACTTCCTGTGTGTCCTACAGCGCCCACCTTATGCTAAATCTGGAGATAACAGTGAGGATCCCAAGTGTGGGCTGTAGAGAAACAAAAGTGGGCAGACCCAGAACCAGAACTTCTTGTTCCTTTTGCAAGGAGGGGATTGCTGTTGTTTCACTTACGCATCATCTTGTATGTGGGAAAAAGTCTTTAAAAACCAAATTTGATCATTCATAGCTGAATCTCCATTGCCTACTTAGTGGAGGAAATCAATGCAGTATGATAGAAAAAGTTCTGAGGCTGGGAGTGGGATGGGGATGGGTCAGAAGACCTAGGTCAAGCCCCAGATATGTGATGAGGCAGTCATTCTCTCTTCTTGGTCACTAAATCCTCATTTGTACTATGAACGGTTGGACTGGATACTTTCTAAATTAGATGGTAAGACTAAAGTTCTGCAACTTTATGATTGTACAAGCAGCATTAGTTAGGACATAGTTTCTGCTGTGTGTGATAGAAGTAAAAAAATGACGGTGGTTTAAACAGGGTAGACCTGTATATATTTCTTACATAAAAGGTCAAGCTGTTATGGTGGCTCTGCTCTCTGACATCATCAGGGGCTCAGGCACCTTCTGTATTGTTGCTCTGCCAACCTTATACTGTTCCCTCATCCTCATAGTCCAAGACGCCTGGCCACCATGTCCACGTCCACATTCTAAGCAGCAGAATGAAGGATGGAGGAAGAGGAGAGGGAGAACCCCTTCCCTTTACGAGCATGGCTCAAGAGTTGCATTTACCACTTTTGCTCAAACCCTGTTGGCCAGAATGTAGTCCCATGGCCGTACCTAGATGCAAGGGAGGCTAAGAAGTGTCACCTTTATTCTGGCTGGCCATCTTCCTAACGACAAGTTCTAGTTTTACAGAAGAAGAGATAGATATTGGGGAGAACTATCAGTCTTGGTCATGCATCATGCTCGAGACAGTATAGAACACAGGATCCTCTATTGCCTCCATCAGTGCTCCATGAGGTGTGGGAGGACTCAGGTGGGAATGTCCCTGATATCCATGACAACAGTCCAACTTGGAGGAATAATTGTGGGTCTCAGAGACCTTGCTGCTGAAACTCTGTGATTCACATAAATGGGCAATGGTTGGAAACTCCTTTTGGGAGAATCTGCCCAGTTCCTCATGCTCACCTTTCTCTGAGCTTTACCTCTTGTTGTCCAACATGGCAGGTGATGGCAGCCATGTTTGTACTTAATGTCCTACCCATCAGTGGCTACAGACTGAAACAGGTATGGACACCTGACCTATGCCAGGCCCTCATATCCCTTCTCCTGGGTATACAGAGCTATGACTGAGAGAGTCATGTTAATTGGAGGCCATTTGCTTGAACTTGAGTGTTATAAACTGACAAGTGGTGGGGGGGGGGGGGGGGGGGGGGGGGGGGGGGCGGGCACCATCTTTTTCACACGTGTGGGGAATCAGAGGAAGCCCGTCCTCGGACAGAGAAGGATGAAGCAGGTGTTTGGAGAGAGCAGCTCCTGAGCACTGTGGGGCCTGAGAGGGAACCTGGGAGGGGGATGCTGATTTCTGGTGGCTCCACAGATAGTGATTCAGTTTCACATAAGGCTAGAGGCATTCACTCCTATTATATTTATTGAACATACATCATGTATATATAGAGAGAGCTTTTTTTTTTTTAAAAAAAGAAAGAGCTCCTAACCTGACCAGTTTTCTTTTTCTCTTTCTCTTTGTTTTTAAACAAATCTTAAAATCTTATGTACAATCTTAACAGCTAATGGCTTGCAAATTTCAATTTTCTGCTTGTCACTAAGAGTGACACTCAGAAGGGACTATATAAATTGATTCACCTAGCCAAACTAATCCAAAGAAGGGGCGCTAAATAGGTCGGTCAGTGGAAACCAAAAACCACAGTGTCTTTTCCCAGATAAAACAGCAAGAAATGCACATAGGAAGGGATGAAATGCAATGCAGTTGTTCAGAAGGGAGACTGAAAACAACTCCTCTTCATTGTAAAATATCTCCCTCTAACTTCAGTGAACATGTGGATTTGAAAAAAGATCATACATTTGGCATTAGAGGACAGAACTCACTATACATTTATAACTTGACTTCAGAGGAAAAAAAATAGATAGGCAGGTCATCAACTTGCTTAAATAAAATTTAAGAGTGGAGATTCTGATGAGGAATAGAGTCCATGCTGTGAAACTCCCATGTGAAATATGAAATCCACTAAAAAGAATATGCTAGAGTAGGACTTCAATTAACTGGAACCTAATTAATCAGAGCTTTCGATGATTATTGTACTTAAACCTACTTAATTCAGGGATATAATAAAGCAAATCCAGTCCTTGGGAGTGTCCTAGCTTTAGGCTTAAGAATTGTTTTTCCCTCTAGTGCTTATCTCGAGCCATAGAATTTACCAAATACTTGGATTTTAGAGCAAGTAAAGACCTTAAAGGCGGCCAAGTGCATGGGTTTTCATCCTTGGCTGCATATTACAGCCACGTGGGGAACTTTTAAAGATGTCCAGGCTATACCCCATACCAATTAAATTTGAATCTCTGGCGGGTGGGACCTGGGCATCCATAGTTAAAAAAAAATTTCCAGTTGATTCCAATGGGCAGTCAACTTGGAAAACCAGGGATCTTCTTCTATAGCTGTCCCCAGAAGTGAAGTGGCCGAGTCAGATTGCCAGCTGGTACAGAACCAGGACTGTAATCTAGGACTTTCCAGACCAGTGTGACCTCTTCCCCATTGAGCCACACAGGCTCCCAGCTACACAGCGTCAGCATGCGGCACCCCGCTCTGACCCCTAAGGCAGTGCTTCTGCGACTTTGATGTGTCTCCCAGTCACCGGAGATCTTATTAAATCCAGGTGATGCTGATGCTGCTGGTCTGGGTACCACACTTGGAGAACCACTGCTCTAAGCTCTTGTAGGGCTCTCCCTTTACCCACAAGCACACCTGCTCAGCACCCAGGGCAGAGATTTGGACTCTTGTCATCTTCACTGAAGGACACAGTTGCTGTGTGTTGCAGTATCTTTGTGTTTCTCCAAAAGCCTGTGAAGCTACTCTGTTCACATAGAACCTAAGAACCATCCGCAGATGCAGTGTCCTTTCACGCTGAAGGATTCCGTAGCTGTTGTACTTTGCTGAATTGCAACATTTGGCTGCATCATTCCAGAGCAGGGTTTTTTCCTTTTTTTAGCATATCCCTGAGAGAGTGAAAGATGTGCTTCGTAATGGGCAGCACCAAGGAGGTTAAAGTTCATTGACAAGGACCATTCGTTAGGCAGGATGAGTGTCAGAGCTCCGCTCATCAGCCTACACATGTGGCCCGTGATGGAAAAACTGACAGGCAGTAGAATGAAACCTGGGTACCTGCGGAAACCAGGCCTAATCCCAGCCCATAAAACAAAGTGGAAGATTAGTGAAAATGGTTGAAACCTGAAAGCAGATGGCCGAGTTCCTTCACATTGGGCTGTAAAGGGGAACCTTTGTGACAGTGTATTTATGGGTTTGTGGAAACCTGACAAGGTGTTGCTGTAAATGCCAAGAAATACACAGAATGGTGATTTTGTTATTTGAACACATCTCATGATGACTGCAGCTTTGGGAAGATGGAGAAAGATAGCTGGTGTGTGTGTGTGTGTGTGTGTGTGTGTGTGTGTGTGTGTGTGTGTGTGTGTGTATGTTAGTTTAGCTCACACTGCTATAAGCAAGACTGACTTGGTGGATGGGCGAAAGGGCTGCTGAGGGAAGTTTCCTGCAAATGCTCTAGCAGGGACAAGCTGACCATTTGGTCACTGAGGGACTCGATGTTGGGGTTTGGGAATGGGGGCTGGGGAGTTTGGGCTTCAGTGTTCTCCTTAAAGAGCTGCCCAAACCAAAAATGGGTCCAAAAGCCACCGACTAAAGCAAGTGTATCTTTGGCCATCCCTGTTCCAGGCCATTCCCCTGCTCTATGAGACCATGATCTGTTTGCATTATGCATTTTAGCATCAGTACCTAGAGCAACGCTGCCTTCTTTGTATAGGTATCAAGCAGTGATTAACATCTTTCACTGGTCAACCGATAATTCCTCATCTTTTAAGGTTCTATCCTTGCTCCTGGCCTGACCCAGAGAATCCTTTTGATAGATAAAAAGAATTTCTTGATATGCAAAGGAGTAGCTAACTGGACCTTTGAAAGCTCTTCTCTCTGAAAAAAAAAAGTCCCATATATATTATTTAGAAATCCATGTTTAAAATCCTAAGAGCCCTTTCTAATTGTAGTTCTGAAACAAGCCTGCAGGACTGTGTGGCTGGGGGGAAGGGCGGCCCTTTTGTCTCCCATCCGAAGAACACGTGCTCTCCGTTTCAAAGTGGGTGCATCAAGCAGGAAGATTTTCAATTGTAGTTTAAACTGAGTGGACCCCTCAGATTTTCCTGGAGCTTTTCGGAATTCTATTTCTGGGAAGCTGCATTGTGATAGAGAAAGACAGGGGAGCGGGGAGAGAGGAATCAGAATGAGAAACATGCAAAGGGAAAACAGATGCCTCGAAGTCACATGCCGGGCCCCTCATCCTCAGTGTTCGGGGAAGCAGGGCCGAGTCTGGAGAAGCAGCTTTGGATGTGAATAGTCAGTGTGAAAGGGAAGGACGCAGTGGCCCTGGAGCCCCACTGCAGGGCTGCTCCACCTGCCAGGTCCCAGACTTCAGACAGCAACCGGAGCTGCCCTCCGGCCTGGGGATGGTGGCAGGGCTAGCTGTATGCCCTCCGGAAGGAAGGGAGTGAAGGACCCCTCACTTCCCACCCGATTCCCCGTGGAGTTCTTCCAGGCCCCAGGATTTGCTGGCACTGGCAGGTCCGCCAAAGGGACTCGGCTCACTGCTGGGCACTGCCCCTCCCCCCGGGCTACCTTTCCTGCTTCCACTGTCGAAATTCACAGCTCCAGTGTCTTGTCCCTTCAGTAGCTGCTCCCTGCCAGACGACAGATGCCAGGGTCAATGAAGCCAGAGGTGGCTCTCCATGCAGGTCCATGGTTCTCAACAAGTGGTCCCTGGGAACTTGCAGAAATGTAAATTCTCAGGCCCTGGCCCAGATCTACTCAGGGGGTGGGACCAACCCCTCGTGATTTTGCAAGCCCTTCAGGTAACCTGTTATTTCAGGGGCTCTGCTGAGGTTTGAGAGCCACCTATGCAGACTTTTAGGAGCCATACTGGTTTGGAGCAGAGAAGGTCATTTGTGGACAGAGGCGAATTTCTCGGTGGGAATTTGGGGGCACGGTGGCAAGTCAGTGGAGGGGGTAGAACTTAGGGAAGCAGCTGGGCGTCTTTTCGGGCCTCTGGGGACTCCCTGTTTTGCCTGTGTGGGAAGCCCACTTTTGGCCATGTGTAGTGGAGTTGGCCTTGGGTAGGTGATGTCGCTGCTGATAACAGGGTTATTCTAGCCTTAAGAGGGTTTCCCAGGGAGCAGGTGGCACAGCCCACCCCATTGCCAGCACCCCCTTCCCATCACTCTTTATTTTCCAGCAGGGTTTGGATGCATCTCCTCTTGGGGCTGTCTTCTTTGGAGTGGCTCTCACTCTTCCCCCACACGCCCCAACACACACACACACACACACACACACACACACGCACCCTGCAAGTCAAGGACACAGAGGACATCCCTACATGCTTTCTTCTCTCCTGGGAAATGAGCCCAAGAGAGGCAGGCAGCAGAGTTTCTTTGATGAAAACTGTGTAAAATGTTGCTCACGGAGTTGCTTTCCACATGTTTTGGCTGTAGAATTTCCAGTTGCAGATTAAATAGCGCATGTGTCTACTTAACTCCTCCTTGCCTCAGTCCTGAGTCAACTGTACCGTATTGCTGACGCTCGCCTGCCGCCTGGATGCCGATGCTGATCTAAGAGGGCATATTTAGCTGAGTCTTTGGCTGGACCCGCTGGCCCACGGTGATCTCTCCCTCTTTGGGACTTGGGATTGGGGTTTGGCTTTTGGGTTGTAAGGGCCAAACTTCCCGTGGGTCACCCACACGTTCTGGGCCTTCTTATAAGTGTAACTAGAGGAAGCTGACTACACCCTCTTCATGCCACATCCCTCTCCCTGGCAGGAGAACAACAATTTAATCCTGACCTTTCTAGAATGATCTATCCCAGTAACCAAGGGGCAGCCATTAAAAGATAAGAAGGCTCCTTTGCTCTTGATTTTGGCTCCCAGGATGGAGCTGAGGAGAAACCATACTGCACTTTTTGGCGGGGTTGGGGGGATCGTGCTGGGGAAAGATTAAGTTACTAAGAACTTTAACTAGACTTCTTTGTTATCATTCCCTGTTGCAATTTGTCCCATCTCTTCAATAAAGCACTTTCTAAATACCTGCCCAGCCGAGGTCAAAGTTTTGGGGAGACTGAATGGACAGAGTATAAAGGGGTAGGGGCTGCCCCACCCCAAATCCTTGGTGACTTCAGTGGGGCCGGGCCATCCTAACTGTTGAATGACCTACATTCAAGCTCAGTGGTGGCCCACTGAGTCCCTGGGAGGAGCTGGAGAAAGACCACAGGTGGGGAGGAGAGCTTCTCGGTGGGAAGTCAAGAGAAGCAGGCCAGGTGGCCTGTGTGTCACAGACATCTTGTACCTAAGGGAACAGTTGTCTGGGAATCCAGGCAGAGCCAGAGAGCCAGCCTCAAGAAGGGCAGAATTGGAGGTTGGACCTGGAGCCCCAAGGGTGGCTTTGGGGATCACAAGAGTTTGTGAACTTGACTCTTGTGTCTCATCATTTATTTCAGGGACTCTGCTCTCTGTTCCTCTGCTCTTTAGTTGCTTTCTCTATGGACCTTTTTCTCCCAACATTCACTCTGAATAGCTTTGTTTACCCCTCCAGATCCACCTTTCACCCTTCCGTACCCTGCTCTGTGCCCTGGGGTGGCACAAAAACCATTAAAACATAGAAACAGAGTTTTTTTGTACTTGCCAGGCAAATGAACAACATAGCAGTGAATAAATCCACTGAGTTGTTCCCAGAGGAAGAAGAGTTAGTATTTTTTAAAAAAAGACTCAGTAAGAGGGTTTCAGGACGGTAATGCCGATTAAAGATCAGAAACTAGCCCTCTCAGTAGGTTGGAGCCTGATCAGTTGAAACAAGTCCCCTTGTTCATTGGTGAGGAAGCAGCCTGCAGTAAGGGTCCAATAAGGACCTGGCCTCTCCGAGTCACTCGGAGTTGAGTCGGTGAACAACTTCAGCTGGTCAGAACCAGCTGTGACATCACGCAGATTCAGTGTTGATCTCTTTTGGGGCAAAGTGCCGCCACAGGGAGGACCCTTTCCCTCCCCACTTGAATGGGTGGCCCACGGGCTGTGGTTTGGTTTGTCCAGTGGAGTCGGGGCTGGAGAATGGGGGCAGGAGGAGGGTGGAGTTGAGGACTTACCCTCCAGCTACTTTCCTGCTGGCGGCTGCAGGCTGGCTGCCACCTCTGCCCAAGGCAGCCTCTCCGTTCAGCTCCCCTCTCCTGGTTCTAATGACGTCAGGCCTAAGGGTGGCAACAGTACCGTTGTTACCAGCTCTCAGGTACCACATCATCCTTTGTTAATTTCCCTAAACCCTGCCCCCAGCTTTGAACATAATCTCTTCATCCAATCTTTCTCAGATTACTCAGTTTGAGCGTAGAATCCTCTTCCTGCCAGGACCTTGACAGGTTGGTTGACAGATACAACCTACACTGCCTGATTTTTTCCCTGCCTCCTTACTCATACTTTTTACATCCTCCCAACTTAACTTGCACGTGGTGCATCACGGTGCTGTTCTCTACGTTACAACTTTCAGCTTTAGCTCCCACTGCAAAAGGCCTCGGTCAGTTAACATTTCTGAGCAAGTATCAGATGGGCTCAGAGCCTGTTCTTATATCTGGGTCACACATCCATCATCCTGGCAAACCTTTAAATCAGCTAAGTTGTTCACATACTCTTAGTTGCATCTCCCATGTCTGAGGGTGGAAGGAACCCTATGGTACAAAGAGTGCAGGGTGGGGGCCGGGTGGAGGTGCTCCCCTGAGGTGGGGAGGTGCTCCCTCTAGGTGGGGAGCTGCTCTGGCAGAGGCTGTGATTGACACAGAACTTTTCATCCGTTTCTGTCTCCTCTCCCTTACTTGTAGGCTCCTTGGGGGCCAGGACTGTGTCTTGACCGCCTTTGTATTCACCCAAGTGTCTAGACCAGTTCTTTGCTCGGTGAGCCTGGGTGGGTGAGGGGCTCCTATTAGAGACCCTCCCATCCTCCTGGGAGGATCAGCAGGCTGCCTAGTTCAGTTACAAGGGAGGAGAAATGGCTTTGCAAAGTGTCTGTTCACATTACCTCTTCAGTTTCTGTAATGCCTCAATCATCTTTCCCAGCATTGGATACAATGTCTTCCCACTCCCGGGCGATTCTTTTTCTCCCCAGCTCTGCAGCAGTGAGCAGGTGAGCTGACAGGGTCAGCGTGGAATGGGGAGTTTACCTTCCTTGCTGTGTCCAGGTGCCCTCCTCCCAGACACGAAGTGCGTGGGGGATAGAATCCATGTTTGCTCTGTGCCGGCGCTGAGCCCCTGCCAAAGACTTTCATTGTGAAGAGAAGGGGAAGTAGCTGACATCGATCAGCACCTACCTGGTCTCAAGCACTTTCCCAGCAGTTTATATGTTATCATCTTGTTTAATCTTCCGAAAAACCGCACGGGGTCGGTATTTCTCTCCCCATTTTATAGATGGGGAAACTGAAGCTCAGATCAGTTGCATTCCTTGCTCAAAGCCAGGACTTGGACCCTCGTTTCTGTGATTGTAAACCTTTGCCATTTCCATTCAGCCACATTTACAAACACCGGCGGTGTGAATGGCCACCTCTCCTTGCTGGCTGGCTTTCCACTCCCTACCTGCAGGCAGGTTACCAGCTGTCTCTCCTTCACCCAGACGCTGGACAGTTTGGAGGAGCTTGAGGGAGGGACCTGTCTTAGGCATTTTTCCCCTGTGGCAGTGTTTAACATATAGTAGGTGCTATAGTAGGTGCTCGTAAATCCACAGTAAATTGAGTTGCAAAGAGAGGGATGGGAGGTAGTCTTGATTAGGTAATTCTTTTCCTGTGGGACCAGGGTGGAGGAGAAATGGCTATAAAATAATTTACCCGGGCTATCATCCTGGCATTGTTTCTCACTTTTCATCTCTTTGTTTGGCCCTTACATGAGTAGATGTTTGATGGCCCCCATAAGGTAGAATCCAGTTAGAGCACTGCAGAACTCAGTCCTCTGATATCCTCTCTCAGCAGCCTGTAATGTTGAGAATTGCTTTCTTGATTGGCTGTTGTGGATAGGTAAGAAGAGGCTGGTGCTCAGGTAGGGCGGCGGAAGTGCTTCTGGAATTCCAGTGGAGGTCTGCTTTGGATGCTTGGTACTTATTCATGAGAACTCTTTTACGCAGAATCACACTTCCCTCACAAATGAAAATATTTATATGATGGTATTCATGCAATTTGAAAAAAAAAATTGCAGCCTGCAATGCCTCCCTTGCCTCTGTGCCCCAGCATCTTGCAGTATTTTTTTTCCTCCCCCAATATTAATGAAAAAAAAATCAAACTTTTGCAGGCTTCACTTAGTTCCTGACTTTCAGTCAGATAAATTTGTGACCTGAATATTTCCTTCTCCTCTTTCAGTATTCATGACGGATCATTTGTGGCTGGGCTGGTGGATGTAAGCATTTGTCTAGTTCAGGAAAGACAGATTTATCCCTTGGGAGCTGTGTGTAACTTACAGTTTACATATTTCTTGCCCCTCCCCTGCCTTTTCCATCTTTTTTTCTGTTTTTAAATTTAGAGGGCATCACTTTTTTTTTCTTCTTGTTTGTTGTTAGTACAAAGTTTAAGGAGTTTGGGCTTAAAGTATTGATCCACCTTCTCCCACAGAGACTTCGGTCTCTGAGTTGGACAGCTCGGATGGCTGATTGAAAGCAGTCTGGGCTGAATTTGCTTAATAGGATGTTACACTCCTCTCCTGGGTCAATTTTTATCCACTTTATCAAGTTACTTATTGATTACAGCTCTTGTCACATGCATATTAGTTTGCTGAGAAACTTAAAGATATGCTTTGTTTCTTGCTTAGAGTAGGCCAGGAATGTTGTGGACTCTAGTTCACCAGGGACCCCAGATGCCACAATTTTTAAAACTGATTCCATTCCCTCTTAGGCACTTGGCTCAGAATTATGAAAATGACATTGGTTGCCGAAAATGGGAAAACAAGACAGATAAGAAATCTCCGCCCCACCCCCCTGTTTATTTTCTTTTCTGGGAAAATGTAGAGACAATCTCATCTTGAATAAAGGGAATAAAAAGAAAGTGCTGGGATGGGAACTTGAGACGGGGTGGGGGTGGGGTAGGAATAGAACAGATGCAAGTCAGGCTAAGTGGTCGAGTCTAGGAGGGGATGGCTGGTATTTTCATGCCTATGAAAAACATGTGGAAAAAGGAAGGAGAACATGCTTTATGCTTCTGTGCCTTGGGCCTGGCCAGCCTTCAAGATATTTGCTTCCTTTAATTTGCAACCAGATATAGAAATGTCCATCATGAAAGCAGAACTCTAATGAGCTTGATTCTGAAGACTTGGAATCCCTCGGCAGGTCATGGATTCCCCCCATTACTGGGATTATTGCTGCCAGGGGAACAAAGCACACCTAGGAACACACTCAAAATGAAAACATTTATTTTCCTATTGAATCTCAGCTTTGTATGTGCAAGTGTTTATTTCTAGGGCTAAGTTTAAGTAGAACTGTGCAATTGTCTTTAGTGACATCTTACTAATAACCTAACTCAAAGTAGTGGATGATGTCACTTAGAGCAGATAAAATTTGATACTTATTTATTTTGAACTGAGATAACATTTTATCTCAGTTTATTTTATTACTTTATATGCTATTAATATTTTCTTCTATCAAAGTGCCAACAACGTAGAAGGCAGGCTCTGTGTCTAGGTGGTACTTGCAATGGCCAGTAACTGTTATGGGCTGTGTAGTCTCTTAACACCTTTCCTTGTTTTGGGAAAACCCAAGTATAATTGCTAGGTACCATGATAGCCACTAATGATCCCTGTTGCCTGTCTTCATGCCCTTGTAGTCCCCTCCAACATTGTATTTATTAGGGTTGGTCCATGTGATGGATAGGATACAGCAGAAGTGATGGTATGTGATTATGAGGCTGGGTCATAGGACACACTGCAGCTTCTGCTTTGCTCTTCTTTGGATCTCATGCCCTGGGAGAAGCCAGCTGCCATGTTATGAGCACACTCAAGCAGCTTGAGGCCTCCTGCCAGTAACTAGCTGGCCATGAGAGTAAGCCACCTTGGAAGTGCATCCTTCAGCTTCTGTCAGGCCTTCTCACTAATATCTTATCAACACCTCCACGAGAGACTCTGAGCCAGAACCGCCCAGCTGCTTCCAGATCCCTCACTGTCAGAAACTGTAAGATAATACATGCTATTGTTTTAAGCTGCTAACTTTTGGGATTATTTGTTACACAGCAATAGCTGACTAATACCCAAAGGGAGGAATGTCCTACTTCCCACAGTGGAAGCCAGAGGAGGGTGGACATTTCTTCTCTCAGTTTCCTGGCGGTTTGTGCTTAGCACGTGATCTCTGCTGAGCCAATCAGGTGCTCATGCCTGGGCTTGCAACCTTGAGTCTGAAGAGAGTCATAATCAAGCAGAGCCCAGTTTAGAATGAATTCCTTCAGCAGCAGCAGTAGCAGCAGTCGGTATCTTTTGTTAACAACAGTGAGAATAAACTTCTGTACGTTGGGCCAGGCCAGTTTTGGGGGGCCACACTGAAGGGTGAGTTGGCCACCCTTGGGTGGCGTGTGGTGTCTGTAGCCTGATTTTTGTCATGGTGTGATTTTGGATGTTATTCTGCCTTCTTTTTTTTTGTTGTTGTACGCGGGCCTCTCACTACTGTGGCCCCTCCCGCTGCGGAGCACAGGCTCCGGACGTGCAGGCTCAGCGGCCACAGCCCACGGGCCCAGCCGCTCCATGGCATGTGGGATCCTCCCAGACCAGGGCATGAACCAGTGTCCCCTGCATCAGCAGGCGGACTCTCAACCACTGTGCCACCAGGGAAGCCCTATTCTGCCTTCTTGGCCTCCATTGGTTTCCCCTTGTTTTCAAAGATATCCTCTCTAGTCTTCATAGTAATTCCACCAATTTGATATTCTTCCAGTGAACTCTTTTTCTAGTTAAAAGTTAAACTAAGTTAGTTTATATTTTATGCAACCAGGAACCCTGACTAGGACAGCACTCAAGTACATTTTTTTTTTTTTTAACATCTTTATTGGGGTATAATTGCTTTACAATGGTGTGTTAGTTTCTGCTTTATAACAAAGTGAATCAGTTATACATATGTTCCCATATCTCTTCCCTCTTGCGTCTCCCTCCCTCCCACCCTCCCTATCCCACCCCTCCAGGTGGTCACAAAACACCGAGCCGATATCCCTGTGCCATGCGGCTGCTTCCCACTAGCTATCTACCTTACGTTTGTTAGTGTGTATATGTCCATGACTCTCTCTCGCCCTGTCACAGCTCACCCTTCCCCCTCCCCATAGCCTCAAGTCCGTTCTCCAGTAGGTCTGTGTCTTTATTCCTGTCTTACCCCTAGGTTCTTCATGACACATTTTTTTTCTTCTTAAATTCCATATATATGTGTTAGCATACGGTATTTGTCTTTTTCTTTCTGACTTACTTCACTCTGTATGACAGACTCTAGGTCTATCCACCTCATTACAAATAGCTCAATTTCGTTTCTTTTTATGGCTGAGTAATATTCCATTGTATATATGTGCCACATCTTCTTTATCCATTCATCCGATGATGGGTGCTTAGGTTCTTTCCATCTCTGGGCTATTGTAAATAGAGCTGCAGTGAACATTTTGGTACATGACTCTTTTTGAATTTTGGTTTTCTCAGGGTATATGCCCAGTAGTGGGATTGCTGGGTCATATGATAGTTCTATTTGTAGTTTTTTAAGGAACCTCCATACTGTTCTCCATAGTGGCTGAACCAATTCACATTCCCACCAGCAGTGCAAGAGTGTTCCCTTTTCTCCACACCCTCTCCAGCATTTATTGTTTCTAGATTTTTTGATGATGGCCATTCTGACTGGTGTGAGATGATATCTCATTGTAGTTTTGATTTGCATTTCTCTAATGATTAATGATGTTGAGCATTCTTTCATGTGTTTGTTGGCAGTCTGTATATCTTCTTTGCTGAGATGTCTATTTAGGTCTTCTGCCCATTTTTGGATTGGGTTGTTTGTTTTTTTGTTATTGAGCTGCATGAGCTGCTTGTAAATTTTGGAGATTAATCCTTTGTCAGTTGCTTCATTTGCAAATATTTTCTCCCATTCAGAGGGTTGTCTTTTGGTCTTGTTTATGGTTTCCTTTGCTGTGCAAAAGCTTTGAAGTTTCATTAGGTCCCATTAGTTTATTTTTGTTTTTATTTCCATTACTCTAGGAGGTGGGTCAGAAAGGATCTTGCTGTGATTTATGTCATAGAGTGTTCTGCCTATGTTTTCCTCTAAGAGTTTGATAGTTTCTGGCCTTACCTTTAGGTCTTCAATCCATTTTGAGCTTATTTTTGTGTATGGTGTTAGGGAGTGATCTAATCTCATACTTTTACATGTATCTGTCCAGTTTTCCCAGCACCACTTATTGAAGAGGCTGTCCTTTCTCCACTGTACATTCCTGCCACCTTTATCAAAGATAAGGTGTCCATATGTGTGTGGGTTTATCTCTGGGCTTTCTATCCTGTCCCATTGATCTATCTTTCTGTTTTTGTGCCAGTACCATACTGTCTTGATTACTGTAGCTTTGTAGTATAGTCTGAAGTCAGGGAGCCTGATTCCTCCATCTCCTTTTTTCGTTCTCAAGATTGCTTTGGCTATTCGGGGTCTTTTGTGTTTCCATAGAAATTGTGAAATTTTTTTGTTCTAGTTCTGTGAAAAATGCCAGTGGTAGTTTGATAGGGATTGCATTGAATCTATAGATTGCTTTGAGTAGTAGAGTCATTTTCACAATGTTGATTCTTCCAATCCAAGAACATGGTATATCTCTCCATCTATTTGTATCATCTTTAATTTCTTTCATCAGTGTCTTATAATTTTCTGCATACAGGTCTTTTGTCTCCTTAGGTAGGTTTATTCCTAGATATTTTATTCTTTTTGTTGCAGTGGTAAATGGGAGTGTTTTCTTGATTTCAATTTCAGATTTTTCATCATTAGTATGTAGGAATGCCAGAGATTTCTGTGCATTAATTTTGTATCCTGCTACTTTACCAAATTCATTGATTAGCTCTAGTAGTTTTCTGGTAGTATCTTTAGGATTCTCTACGTATAGTATCATGTCATCTGCAAACAGTGACAGCTTTACTTCTTTTTTTCCGATTTGGATTCCTTTTATTTCCTTTTCTTCTCTGCTGTGGCTAAAACTTCCAAAACTATGTTGAATAAGAGTGTTGTGAGTGGGCAACCTTGTCTTGTTCCTGATCTTAGTGGAAATGCTTTCAGTTTTTCACCATTGAGGATGATGTTGGCTGTGGGCTTGTCATATATGGCCTTTATTATGTTGAGGAAAGTTCCCTCTATGCCTACTTTCTGCAGGGTTTTTTATCATAAATGGGTGTTGAATTTTGTCAAAAGCTTTCTGTGCATCTATTGAGATGATCATATGGTTTTTCTCCTTCAGTTTGTTAATATGGTTTATCACATTGATAGATTTGCGTATATTGAAGAATTCTTGCATTCCTGGAATAAACCCCACTTAATCGTGGTGTATGATCCTTTTAATGTGCTGTTGGATTCTGCTTGCTAGTATTTTGTTGAGGATTTTTGCGTCTATGTTCATCATTGATATTGGCCTGTAGTTTTCTTTCTTTGTGACATCCTTGTCTGGTTTTGGTATCAAGGTGATGGTGGCCTCGTAGAAGGAATTTGGGAGTGTTCCTCCCTCTGCTACATTTTGGAAGAGTTTGAGAAGGATAGGTGTTAGCTCTTCTCTAAATGTTTGATAGAATTCGCCTGTGAAGCCATCTGGTCCTGGGCTTTTGTTTGTTGGAAGATTTTTAATCACAGTTTCAGTTTTAGTGCTTGTGATTGGTCTGTTCATATTTTCTATTTCTTCCTGATTCAGTCTTGGCAGGTTGTGCATTTCTAAGAATTTGTCCATTTCTCCCAGATTGTCCATTTTATTGGCATAGAGTTGCTTGTAGTAATCTCTCATGATCTTTTGTATTTCTGCAGTGGCAGTTGTTACTTCTCCTTTTTCATTTCTAATTCTATTGATTTGAGTCTTCTCCCTTTTTTTCTTGATGAGTCTGGCTAGTGGTTTATCTATTTTGTTTATCTTCTCAAAGAACCAGCTTTTAGTTTTATTGATCTTTGCTATCATTTCCTTCATTTCTTTTTCATTTATTTCTGGTCTGATTTTTATGATTTCTTTCCTTCTGCTAGCTTTGGGGTTTTTTTGTTCTTTCTCTAATTGCTTGAGGTACAAGGTTAGGTTGTTTATTCGAGATGTTTCCTGCTTCTTAAGGTGGGCTTGTATTGCTATAAACTTCCCCCTTAGAACTACTTTTGCTGCATCCCATAGGTTTTGGGTGTTGTGTCTTCATTGTCATTTGTTTCTAGGTATTTTTTTATTTCCTCTTATTTTTCTTCAGTGATCACTTCATTATTAAGTAGTGTATTGTTTAGCCTCCATGTGTTTGTATTTTTTACAGATCTTTTCCTGTAATTGATATCTAGTCTCATGGCATTGTGGTCGGAAAAGATACTTGATACAATTTCAATTTTCTTAAATTTACCAAGGCTTGATTTGTGACCCAAGATATGATCTATCCTGGAGAATGTTCCATGAGCACTTGAGAAAAATGTGTATTCTGTTGTTTTTGGATGGAGTGTCCTATAAATATCAATTAAGTCCATCTTGTTTAATGTATCATTTAAAGCTTGTGTTTCCTTATTTATTTTCATTTTGGATGATCTGTCCATGGGTGAAAGTGGAGTGTTTAAGTCCCCTACTATGAATGTGTTACTGTTGATTTCCCCTTTTATGGCTGTTAGTATTTGCCTTATGTATTGAGGTGCTCCTATGTTGGGTGCATAAATATTTAAGTTGTATCTTCTTCTTGGATCGATCCCTTGATCATTATGTAGTGTCCTTCTTTGTCTCTTCTAATAGTCCTTATTTTAAAGTCTATTTTGTCTGATATGAGAATTGCTACTCCAGCTTTCCTTTGGTTTCCATTTGCATGGAATATCTTTTTCCATCCCCTTACTTTCAGTCTGTATGTGTCTCTAGGTCTGAAGTGGGTCTGTTGTAGACAGCATATATAAGGGTCTTGTTTTTGTATCCATTCAGCCAATCTGTGTTTTTTGGTGGGAGCATTTAGTCCATTTACATTTGAGGTAATTATCAATATGTATGTTCCTATTCCCATTTTCTGAATTGTTTTGGGTTCGTTATTATAGGTCTTTTCCTTCTCTTGTGTTTCTTGTCTAGAGAAGTTCCTTTAGCATTTGTTGTAAAGCTGGTTTGGTGGTGCTGAACTCTCTCAGCTTTTGCTTGTCTGTAAAGGTTTTAATTTCTCCATCAAATCTGAATGAGATCCTTGCTGGGTAGAGTAGTCTTGGTTGCAGGTTTTTCTCCTTCATCACTTTCAGTATGTCCTGCCAGTCCCTTCTGGCTTGTAGCGTTTCTGCTGAGAGATCAGCTGTTAACCTTATGGGGATTCCCTTGTGTGTTATTTGTTGTTTTTCCCTTGCTGCTTTTAATATGCTTTCTTTGTATTTAGTTTTTGACAGTTTGATTAATATGTGTCTTGGCATATTTCTCCTTGGATTTATCCTGTATGGGACTCTCTGTGCTTCCTGGACTTGATTAACGATTTCTTTTCCCATATTAGGGAAGTTTTCAACTATAATCTCTTCAAATATTTTCTCAGTCCCTTTCTTTTTCTCTTCTTCTTCTGGAACCCCTATAATTCGAATGTTGGTGCGTTTAATGTTGTCCCAGAGGTCTCTGAGACTGTCCTCACTTCTTTTCATTCTTTTTTCTTTATTCTGCTCTGCAGTAGTTATTTCCACTATTTTATCTTCCAGGTCACTTATCCGTTCTTCTGCCTCAGTTATTCTGCTATTGATCCCATCTAGAGTACTTTTAATTTCATTTATTGTGTTGTTCATCGTTGCTTGTTTCATCTTTATTTCTTCTAGGTCCTTGTTAACTGTTTCTTGCATTTTGTCCATTCTATTTCCAAGATTTTGTATCATCTTTACTATCATTATTCTGAATTCTTTTTCAGGTAGACTGCCTATTTCCTCTTCATTTGTTAGGCCTGGTGGGTTTTTATCTTGCTCCTTATCTGCTGTGTGTTTTTCTGTCTTCTCATTTTGCTTATCTTACTGTGTTTGGGGTCTCCTTTTTGCAGGCTGCAGGTTCGTAGTTCCCGCTGTTTTTGATGTCTGTCTCCAGTGGCTAAGGTTGGTTCAGTGGGTTGTGTAGGCTTCCTGGTGGAGGGGACTAGTGTCTGTGTTGTGGTGGATGAGGCTGGATCTTGTCTCTCTAGTGGGCAGGTTCATGTCTTTTAGTGTATTTTGGGGTGTCTGTGGCCTTGTTATGATTTTAGGCAGCCTCTCTGCTAATGGGTGGGGTTGTGTTCCTGTTTTGCTAGTTGTTTGGCATAGGTTGTCCAGCACTGTAGCTTGCTGGTCGTTGAGTGAAGCTGGGTGCTGGTGTTAAGATGGAGGTCTCTGGGAGATTTTCGCCGTTTGATATTATGTGGAGCTGGGAGGTCTCTTGTTGACCAGTGTCCTGAAGTTGGCTTTCCTACCTCAGAGGCAGAGCCCTGACTCCTGGCTGGAGCACCAAGAGCCTTTCATCCACACGGCTCAGAATAAAAGGGAGAAAAAGTAGAGAGAATTAGTAGAAGTATGAAGAAAGAAAGAAAGATAGGAGGGAAGGAAGGAAGAAAGAAAGAAAGAAAGAAGCAAAGAAGGCAAGAAGGCAAGAAGGAAAGAAAGGAGGGAGGGAGGGAGGGAGGAAGGAAGGAAGGAGGGAAAGAAGGAAAAAAGAAAGAAAGAAGATACAATAAAATAAAGTATAATAAAGTTATTGAATTAAAAAATATTTAGAAAGAAAAAGGGACGGATAGAACCTTAGGACAAATGTTGGAAGCAAAGCTATACAGACAAAATCTTACACAGAAGCATACACATACACCCTCACAAAAAGAGGTAAAGGGGAAAAAAATCATAAATCTTGCTCTCAGAGACCACCTCCTCAATTTGGGATGATTCGTTGTCTAAAGGAGGGAAGGAAGGAAGGAAAGAAAGAAAGAAAGAACGAAGGTAAAGTATAATAAAGTTATTAAAATTAATTATCAAGAAAAAAATTTTTTAAACAAACCATGGATGGATAGAACCCTAGGACAAATGGTGGAAGCAATACTATACAGAGAAGATCTCACACAGAAGCATACACATACACATTCACAAAAGGAGGAAAAGGGGAAAAAATCATAGATCTTGCTCTCGAAGCCCACCTCCTCAATTTGGGATGACTCGTTGTCTATTCATGTATTCCACAGATGCAGGGTACATCAAGTTGATTGTGGAACTTTAATCCGCTGCTTCTGAGGCTGCTGGGAGAGATTTCCCTTTCTCTTCTTTGTTCTCACAGCTCACAGGGGCTCAGCTTTGGATTTGGCCCCGCCTCTGCGTGTAGGTCGCTGGAGGGTGTCTGTTCTTCACTCAGACAGGATGGGGTTAAAGGAGCCGCTGATTCGGGGGCTCCGGCTCACTCAGGCCGTGGGGGAGGGAGGGGCACGGAGTGCGGGGCGGGCCTGCGGCGGCAGAGGCCGGCGTGACGTTGCACCAGCCTGAGGTGCGCCGTGCATTCTCCCGGGGAAGTTGTCCCTGGATCCCGGGACCCTGGCAGTGGCGGGCTGCACAGGCTCCGCGGAAGAGGGGTGTGGATAAGTGACCTGTGCTCGCACACAGGCCCCTTGGTGGCGTCAGCAGCAGCCTTAGCGTCTCCCGCCCGTCCCTGGGGTCCGCGCTTTTAGCCGCGGCTCGCGCCCGTCTCTGGGGTCCGCGCTTTTAGCCGCGGCTCGCGCCCGTCTCTGGAGCTCCTTTAAGCAGCGCTCTTAAACCCCTCTCCTCGCGCACCAGGAAACAAAGAGGGAAGAAAAAGTCTTTTGCCTCTTCGGCAGGTGCAGACTTTTCCCTGGACTCCCTCCCGGCTAGCCGTGGTGCACTAACCCCTTCAGGCTATGTTCAAGCCGCCAACCCCAGTCCTCTCCCTGCGCTCCGACCAAAACTGAAACCCAAGCCTCAGCTTGCAGCCCCGCTCGCCCTGGCGGGCGAGCAGACAAGCCTCTCGGGCTGGTGAGTGCCCGTCGGCACCGATCCTCTGTGCGGGAATCTCCCCGCTTTGCCCTCCGCACCCCTGTTGCTGTGCACTCCTCCGCGGCTCCGAAGCTCCCCGCTCCGCCTCCCGCAGTCTCAGCCCGCCCGCGAAGGGGCTTCCTAGTGTGTGGAAACTTTTCCTCCTTCACAGCTCCCTCCCACTGGTGCAGGTCCCGTCCCTATCCTTTTGTCTCTGTTTTTTCTTTTTTTCTTTTGCCCTACCCAGGTACGTGGGGAGTTTCTTGCCTTTTGGGAGGTCTGAGGTCTTCTGCCAGCCTTCAGTAGGTGTTCTGTAGAGTTGTTCCACGTGTAGATGTATTTCTGGTATATCTGTGGGGAGGAAGGTGATCTCCGCGTCTTACTCTTACGCCATCTTCCTCAAGTACATTTTTATAATGACGGTGATATCTTCTTTTTAAATCTGCCCATTGCCCTGAGTGCAGGCTAGACACAGAGCAGGTGATGAGTAGATCTTCATGGTTTGGAGAGCTAATTAGTGAGCCTCTTTTCTCATAGGACCCTATGTTCTATTAGCAGCTCTGTGGAAATGGCAGTGTTAGGGGTGGTACCTGCCATCAAGGAGTTTATAATCTGGATTCGAGACAAGGCACCCTACCTCCCAAACCCCTGTAGCGATCTGACCCCCTGATGTTGTGGGAAGAGGTCTCTCTTTGGAAGGCGAGCCACTCTACCTGTTAGCTGTGTGATTTAGAAAAAGTTATTTGATGTGTCGGAGCCTCATTTATCTCACTGACAAAAATCACAACCCCTACTCCACTGGATTGCTGTAAGATTAAATTAGATAACGTGTGGAAAGAATCTGGCATACGCAGGCATATAGGAAGGATATATCACACACTTACTGCCCGCCCTCTGGCTCAGGGCTGGTTGGGTGGCTTGGCTCCGACCAGTGAACGGTGGGATCTCGACAGTTACTGGCCTTTACTTCTGTCCAGTCTCCTCGTCTGAAACATGAGCAGGTTGGATTAGAGCTGAGGCTTTCAAACCTTTTTGTTTTCCTTTTGGAAATCTAAAAAATAAAATCGTATCTGGACTTCAACATAAAATAAATAGTATTCTGTTAGCATGAATTTACTCAGTTATAGAGAGCTATGGAGCCATTCCAATGAATATAAACATTTGAAATCAGAGCTATGAGTAACATTTGCTATCCAGGCTTAAGTATCAAATTTAATTCTGCATATTTTTTTGGATGTACATCAATGAGAAAGTCCTGTTTCATATACATAAGTAGTTACAAATGGTGATTCTTTTTGATAGTGTATCTTGCAGTCTTGGAAGACTTTTAGTTAAACAGAGAGGCTTTGGTGTGAGGCCTGCATGAACATGAGCTCCTCAAAGTACAAGTTAATGTGCTTAAGTGGGGCTTTGCTACATTTGGCTTTGCCTTTGGAACCCTCAGGAAACCAATTTACAAACTCCCAGAGTAGGCAACGCTAAGGTTACTTGCAGCTCTCGCGTTCAGTGGTTCTAAGCACTGACACAGGGATGATGTCTGCATAACATGGCAGCCATCTTTTTAACTTGCAAAAGTAGTATGTGAACATACGCATGATATAAACAATTCAGACAACATGGAAGCATATAGAATAAAGAGAGTTCCCAGTCGGCCCTCTTCCCTCATGGCCCTGTTCCCCCTCTTTTTCTCCCAAATAACTACTCTCAGCATTTGGGTCCTTCCTCTTGCTCTGCATTTACATATGCACGCAGGTAGCTCATTTCTTTCTTCACATAAATGAGATCATACTATACATATTGTTCTGTGACTCTCTCTCTCTCTCTGTCTTAACATATCTTAGGAGGCTTTCTATGAGTATATCCTTATCCTTTAAAACTCTTATTTAATACTTTATAACATAAATATCCATAATTCATGAACTGTTCTTCTATTTAACAGACATTTAAAATATTCTGTTTTTCATGATCACAGATAGTGCTGTAATAATCACCCTTATGCATATATACCTTTTGCTGGCCTTTCAGCAGGATAGGTCCTGAGAATTGGCATTGTTCTCATCAGAACGAATAAATTTTGATAAATACTGCCCAGTTGCCCTTTCAAAACCACTTCTGTGGTTACTGGTGAGATTGAGCATCTTTTCGTGCTTATTGTCTGCTTATGATTATATTTCAATGCACTGCCTCTAACTGTCTTTTCCCATTTTTCTATTGGGTTATAATAATATTTCTCTGCTAACTGGTATCTTACATCTTTCAAGCAGTATTTGACATGAAACTACTCCAAGGACCAACCAAGCCAAATGAATGTTTTGGGAACTTGTTGCAACAGCAGTTGATCCATATAAATACATGTTTCTATCTATCTATTCATTTATTCAACAAACATTAAAGAAATGTTACTATGTGTCAGATAGTAGAAATGTAAAAGTACCATGCTCCTTGTACTCAAGGTGCCCACAATTTACTTGGGAAGACAGATATGTAAACAACTACGGTTCTCAGTGATAAGTGGTCTAACACAGGTGTGTCTGTGGAGCTGTGGGAGCACCAGGCTGACCAGGTATGCGTTTTATGTACAGCGTGTGCTGTCCTGAGCGTCATACCCTATTAACTCTGAAATTGAGTGGTGGAGGTAGCCAGACACTGTCTACACCTTTTAAGGAATGCATTTTAGAAAGCTGGAATTTCAAGAGGTGTTTGAAAAGCTGGAAAGAGGGGCTTAGCAGGGTTAGGGAAAGAAAATGACATCAGAGAATACTTTGTGTGATGGGGAAATTACTTGAGTGAGTAGGAGGAATTGGGATGACTGAAAGGAGAAGGTGAGGAATAAAGGAAAAGGAGAGAGATGATGCGTAGGGCTTGATGTTAAGAGTATCTTTCTGTAGATGTGTGGAGTTTGGGGTCAGGGAATCATAATGTCAAGCAAGTCAGAAGAAAGTTCATAACTCCCCCTTAAGATTTCCTAATGTGACTTCTCTAGGAGGAAGATGAGACCCTGATGGGAATTATATTAGCTCCCCTGGGAGTCAGTCATGAGCTTGGCTTAAAGAGTTGGGTTTCAGGGTCAGAGAGAAACAAGTGTATACACAAATAATTTTTTGAGGTGGGGGAAAGGCAACATTTGGTGTTGGATGGTGGTAGAAAAAGCAATAAAGCTGGGAGTCAAGATAATGACTGTCTTAGCCTAGAGTAAAATTCTAGAGTTCTCTAGAATATTCTAGAAAGGAGAGTTAAAGTGTTGACATTTTATCTGGGAGACCAAGCATAGGGCTGTGAGGCTGAGAAAAAAGAGGAAGTGAGGCAAGGAAAGATGTGAAACCCTGGGGTGCAATATGTGATTACACTGTTCATTGCTTCCCAGTGAGCCTCAATGAAACACAGCAGGCCACACAGCAGGGGTGTTTGCTTGGCATGTGGGACTTTTGAGGAAGGACAGGAAAGAGAACTCACACCCGAAGGGGAAATCACACCTCATAGATATCCACATAGAAGAGATAAAGGGTGGGGAGTTTAATGGCCAGCCTCCTTCTCTCTCCCATTTTTCCTTGGTCACATTTCATGCCATGGGAAGCTGATTGCCCTGTGCTCCTTTTTGCTTAGAAGAGGCAGCTTCTGTTGCTTGCAGTGAAGGACCCTGACAGACCCCTGCTGTCATTACCTGCTTGGGTCCCCATATCCATGGCTTGCACCTCTCCACACTTGACTCAACCTGACTGAGGGTATCCTTAGGAAGCTTACTGAGCTCAGGTGATTCACCATCAAATTGCTCATTCTTCCAGCTAGTCCCATTCTGACCACAAGCTCTACTCCTAGTAATTCTTTTTTTATCTCTTTTATAATCAAGTCTCCATCCTGTTGTATGCCAGGTCCATTATCAGTTCTATGTCTTCATCCCTACATCTCTTCCCTTACGACCTGGGAGGAATTTATGAGGAAGTAGAGTTGAAATTAATGTAATTGCAATTCAACCCAAAACTTGACATCATGTGGTCTAGCCTTGTAGAGAATTGCACTCTGAGGAATACAGTCCAACAACCAAAAGCAGTTAAATTAATTTAAAACTTTATTGGCGGGGCTTCCCTGGTGGTGCAGTGGTTAGGAGTCCGCCTGCCAATGTAGGGGACACGGGTTCAGGCCCTGGTTCGGGAGGATCCCACATGCCGTGGGGCAGTGAGGCCCGTGTGCCGCAACTACTGAGCCTGCGCTCTAGATCCCGTGAGCCACAACTACTGAGCCCACACGCCATAGCTGCTGAAGCCCGTGTGCCTGGAGCCTGTGCTCTGCAACAGAAGCCACCACGATGAGAAGCCTGTGCACCACAATGAAGAGTGGCCCCTGCTCGCCGCAACTGGAGAAAGCTCACATGCAGCAACGAAGACCCAATGCAACCAAAAATAAATTAAAAAAAACAAAAAAAACAAAAAACTTTATTGGTAACTCTGGGAATAATGTCAAGGGAAGTAAATATATTTTTAATGTATAGCAAAATGTGTTAAACTTTTCCCATCTCTCACATTCTCTATATCTTCCACTTCCTGCCCCACCAAACTCCTCTCTCCTTCATTCCTATTCTAAACCAAGAATTTCCCCCATTACCCTGTCTTTGTGAATTCCTTATTTTCTTCCTTTTCCCCTTTCCTTCTGCCTTTATTGTTTTTATGTGAACTTCTCATACATATATCCCATTTTTGCATTTCCAGTTCTGTCTTTTTTCTCCCCATTGCCCCAG
Organism: Aethalodelphis obliquidens; assembly: GCF_003676395.1. NCBI lineage: Eukaryota > Metazoa > Chordata > Mammalia > Artiodactyla > Delphinidae > Aethalodelphis > Aethalodelphis obliquidens. Next base: position 17,851,422 of record NW_020837946.1, on the reverse strand, counting down.
AAACTGAGCTGAGGAAGACAGAATTCTCCTTTAAAAGGGTGAAAGAGGGGAACACTTACACATTATTTTTACTTTCATCATCTGAGAAAGAATTTGCTAATAATCAGAGCTGTTCAGCGATGGAATAGATTGCTTCATTAGGTAATGATTCTCCTGTCACGGGGATAATTCAAACAAAGTCTGGATGATCAGTGCTCAGGATTTTGGGAAGGGGTTCTGGTTCTGGGTCATGTTGGGTCAGATGATTTATAAGCTCTAACCATGTCTAAAGTTCTGGGTTTAGATTTGTGTTGTCCAGACTCTACCATAGAATTGGGGTTGAATCCTGTTAGCTTTCTCCCTCTTTATAAATCTCTATTCCAAGGATTGGGAGCCTTGAATGCTGAGCTTGATCTAACTCTTGTCTTGGTTTAATTTCTTTGAGACAAGTTGTCTAACTTATCTTTTTAGCATCCCCATCTTTCCCGCTATAATCAGTGAGCACATTTATGTGTACTGTCAAGCGTCTCAGATTGCCCACAAGTGTGTCAGCTACACCATTTGGCTATGCCAGGCCCTTGCTTAATGACTCTTCATTTTGCTCTGAGACGGCATTTTCTAGGGGAAGAGTGGGCGTGGCAGATGTGGGACTGGTGGGAGGCAGCAGCTGGGAACGTGGGTCTCCCAGGAGAGGGTGGCTGGCCCCCAGACCCAGCGTGTTGTAGGGAAGCAGTGCGGCAGGAGAGGGAGGAAAGCAGGGAAAGCACGTGCTTGGGGGTCAGGTGGGCATGGTCTGAATCAGCTGCTCACACATGAGGAATGTTAGCCAGGGCTTCTTGGGTTTCAAGTGACAAAATTCATATTGGCTTCAAAAAGTAAAAGAGGTCGTGGTGGCCGTGGGGACTTGCCGGCTTCCAAAGCTGGAAGTGCGGCCACAGCTGCATCCAGGGGCTCAAGGGCCTGGTGCGGACTTGCCTCTCATTTAGTCTCTTTCTCTGTTTCCCCACCCTTAGCTCTTCCTTTTTCTATGTTAGTTCATTTTCTAGTAGAAAGAACTCCTTTCCCTGGATGTTTTGAACAGAATTTTCAGGGTTGAATCTCATTGCGCTGGATGGGTCATGTGTTTTCCCCTGAATCAGTCTTGGTGGCCTGGGGAAGAGAGTGCACTGATTGGCCAGGAGAGGGTTTTCCCAAAGGGAAAGTGAGACTTGCTTACCAAAGAAGAGGATGTGGATGCTGGACGGACAAAACAGCTCACGTCCACTACGATACAGCCTTTGTTATTTCTCTGCACCCAGTTTCTCTGCGTGTAAATTTCCCTGCTTCCTAGAGCTGTTGTGAAGATTGTAAATAATAAATGCATAGCACCTGTCACAGAGCGGGCCTCCACTAGCTAGGAGCAATTCTTATTGTTAGGTCCAGAGAAGCAGATGGTGAGAGGGAGACTTCTACCCAAAGGGAGAACGTGTGTGTGTGCGCGCGCGCGCGTGTGTGTGTGCGTGTGTGTGTGCGCGTGCGCGTGTGCGCGCGTGCGTGCGTGTGTGCGCGTGTGTGTGTGCGCGCGCGCGTGTGTGTGTGTGTGTGTGTGCGCGCACACGCACGCGCATTCCCCTTTTGCTCAGGGAGGCACAGGCTAATGAGACTTGGTTCCTACCATCCCAGCCTTTCTCTCCTTTTCCTTCCCCCTTTGCTCTCTGACTCACTTCTTTCTTCCCTTTTCTCCTTTTCCTCTCACTGGCCTTGTGTAAACACATACCATAAAAATGCAGTATTTTCTTATTGTTTGTGAAAAGAAACAAATTTATGTATTTTTTACATTCTGACTTAAATGGTTTGAGATACCTCACCCAGGTACATGCCCCAGGATTATATAAATAGCTGAGGAAACTGAATGGAGAAAAGAAAGAGAAGCAAAGTCAAATTAGAAAACAAAACAGAGGCTGCCATATCTTACGTGACTCCTCGAGGTGGGCTCTGTTTACTGAAAATAAAGTTTCACATTCCCTATTCTGAATGTAAAAACCAAGCAAATTGAAAATTTTCTCTTTTCTCCAAAACAAGCCAAGCAAATGAAGTCAGCCGAACATGATTATCACGTGTGGTCCTTGATCTCGTCCGTGGGGTAGTGGATCTTGATAGTGAAAAGCTGCCACCCGTTGATAGGGACCGGGAGGGGTGTTAAAGACAAATCAGGGTGGGGAGCTGCCCGGCAGACAGGAGAAGGGAAACAGTAGATCTCTCCTCTGAGGTCCATAGACCTTTGGAGAGGAAAGAGATCAGTACAGCGGAGATACGTTTTGGAACGGAAGTGTAAACAAAGATGAAATGGAAAAATTTGCCTTGTTAAAACCCAGCTTCCCGAAGAATTAGACTCAAGGGTTTGCCTCTGTGCTGGGCCACGTGTAGCCACCAGGCTGGCTATTTTCTGGCTAATCCTTTGGGGGAATCTCTTGTTGCTGAGGAAAGTGGTTCCATGTCAGAGCAGTCAACAGGATGTGGCCATCTGGACAACTCCGTAGAAACTTATTGCTTCTTTAATGCCACCCACAAACACGACTGCGTATCATTTTGTGTTCGAAGGGGTCCCAGCAATACTTGGGAAGATGGGAAGGGGAAGGAGCATTAGGGAGAGATGAGGAATTCTGCCTTGTTTCATGCAGTAAGTGGAGAAGGGCAGAGAATAATAGTTGAGAATGCTGTTACACTTGAGATGTGGGGCTGGCCGTGGGGAGAGGCTGCACATGGACAGGGAGGTTTGGGTATCGTAGAGCCGTGAAATAGTGAGATTGCAAGGGACCTTAGCCTGGCCCTAGAGAGGTGCCTGAATGCATGAGAGTACACGAGGCTGTGTGACATGTGCGTGGGATGTGACACTATCTGCTCTAATGTCATCATAGGGGACTCAAAACTCACCTGACTCCTCACGTCCTGGTTGACTTGGGGGACCTTCCGTGGGCTTTGCCCTTCTCCTCTCTAAGTGGGAACCCTAATCCTTGCCTCCTGTCCTTCCTGGGCCCATCCCAGGGATTCTCTCATTTGGAAAGAATTTACTGACCTCTGACCACACGTCCTGCACTGGGTCGGACCCTTCGGGGAATAGGGAACAAGGTTAATTCTCAGCCTTTATCCTTAAAGAACTAACAGATGTGAGCGGCTTTATAGAGCTGTGAGGGGTGTTTGTGGATGAGTTATGCTCCAGCTGAATCCTGCTCTGCCCCTTACTGACCCGGGTGGGGCACCCCCTCTCTGGGCCTCACCTACAAAACGGGGGTGGGGGCCGGGGGCGGTGACAGTAGTGGCTCCAGGGAGTCTCTTCCACTTTGGGCCTGTGCCAATCTCCTGAGCGCTCAGGTCTCTTGCTTCTGAGGCCCAGAGTAGGAACCTTAAGTGGATGCCTGGAGGTGCCGGGGTTTTACTTAATGGCAAAGCCAGATCGTCTCCCCTGTCCCCAAACAAACAATTCTGCAAAGTGCTGTGACCCTCCAAGTTCAGGCTGCGTGAGAGCAGCGTTGATTGTTCCAACCACAGGCTGTGTGCTTGGGAGGGCGTGGGGTCCATGGGTCTGTCCTGACAGGCGAGCGGTGGGATTGCCAAGACTGCTGGTTTCCGCTGCGGAAGGACAGGAGAGCCGGCTTGTGTTCCTCCCTGGGGTCACGGGGAGGGGTGTCGGTGGGTAGCTCTGCCCTCTGTACAGGCACAGCCTTTGCTGTTTTTCTCCTTAGGGGTCCGATCAAGGCAGCGTTAGACTCGCAGAGCCTCTCCATGGCCAAATGTTTTCATTTTTCTCTTGGCTGAACTCCTGGTGCTGTCATTCTCGGTTGTCGTGGGCAGGCTTGTGTTTGAAGAGCGTTTTCTGCTTCACTCTGTGGGTCTTCTCCGAGAGCCATCTAAGTGCATAGCCAAGGCCGTTCCCTAAACTGGAATCCACATTGCCACTGACCAACAAGCCAGAGGCGAATTCCTGCACCTAGCCTCCCGACAGCTTTTGCAGTCTGGCGAAAACATAAGCTCCCCATGCTTCCCCATTTTAAGACAGTGTAAAGAAAAACAGGTGCCCACTGGTCTCCTCACATCCCCTATAAAACCGTTGGCGTCTCTGCTTTCTTTTTGTGGGAAAATAGCAGAGGAGGCTGGGGGAGTCTGATTAAGGGAAGGTTGAGCAGTGTGGGAAAGCAAAGGGAACCGCCATCCATTATCTGCCACCCGGAGAGCTGAGCCCTTTGAAAGTCGAAGAGGCTGCCCAGAGGCGGAGCGAGCCTCCTGGCTCAGTGTTCAAGCAGGGGCAGGGCGGCCACTCTGGGGAAGAAAGTGCCCTAAGGTGACTGATGAACTTGGCAGAGGTGGGAGTAGAGGACCCCGAAGTTTTGCGGTGATGCTGAAATTGCCTTGTAAAAGCTGAAGTACAGGAGAGAGGGCAGCATTAAGTGTCTCTGCTCTTTTTTATTTTTTAAACATTTTTTTGGTGGTAAAATGCACATAACATAAAATTTGCCATTTTAGTGATTTTTAAATGAACAGCTCAGTGGCGTTAAGTACATTCACACTGTTGTGCAACTGTTGCCGCCATCCATCTCCTGAACTGTATCTTCCCAAACTGAAACCCCACACCCATTGAACAATTTTCCCTATTTTCCCCCTTTCCCCCGGCCCCTGGCAACCACCATTCTACTTTCTGTCTGTATGAACTGGGCTACTCTAGCTCCCTTACATAAGTGAAATCATACAATATGTGTCGTTTGGTGACCGGCTTATTTCACTCAGCATCATGTCTTCAGGGTTCATCCATGTTGTAGCATAGGTCAAAAGGTCATTCGTTTTTAAGACTCATATCCCATTGTATGTATATAGCACGTTTTGTTTATCCATTCTTCCTCCAAATTGATGGACTTGTGGGCGGTTTCAGCCTTTTGGCTATTGCGAATAATGCTGCTGCGAACGTGGGTGTACAAATATCTGCTCGAGTTCTACTTTCAGTTATTTTGAGCGTATACCTAGGACCAGAATTGCTGGTTCATGTGGTAATTCTGTGTTTAAATTTTTGAGGAACCCTGCCATACTATTTTCCATGGCGGCTGCACCATTTTACCTTCCTACCAGCAATGCATGAGGGTCCAGTGTCTCTACTTTTAATGAGTCACTTCTTTGTAGTCTCCCAGCACACAGAGGAAGCAAGAGATGTGCCATTGTGCTCGTCCCAGCCTGGATCATCAAAAGAGAGAAGAAAGGAGGGTCCGTCTGCCTGGACTCATAAATGCCCAGAAGCTGGAAATGGAAATAGCCCTGGAAGTTGCCAGTTCTAATCAGTAGCTGGACTGAATTAAGCTTTTAACCGGAAGAATCCAGTCACCATTACTAAGGTAGAAGCGTGGAGATGTGGGTCTTCGTTTTAAAAATCAGGGTTGAAGGAGGGTCTGCAGCAATTTAAGGCATGATTTGTGAATTTCACGAGTCTCTTTCAGGGTAGATACCAGAGTTTGGGTTTCTCTTGTCTCTTCCAGACCCCAAGGGCCAAATGCATCTTCAGGAGCCAACACTTACTGGGCCCTCACTATGTGCCAGGCGTTTTATAGGTACTTTATGTTCATTTGCTCATTAGTCCCCTTTAACATCTGGAAGGCTTATGTCCTGAGAATCAGCAAATTAAAAATCACCACTGTAGCCCACCCCCTCCCCCATAAAGTGCAGCAGAGCGTGACCAAACATTCGAATGAGCACTAAAGGCTTTAAATGAGCGTTTCTGAGAATGTGACAGTGGGGAGACGATAAACTTCCATGAAGATTTGGAGGCTAAGCCTGGGCTCTGTCTGACCCTAGGCTCCGTGCCTTTCATTTTGCTGCTTAATGAATCTTCTCTGATTATCTTGCTATTGCAGTGATTCAAGGTTTTGTCAATTAGCGCTTTCCTAGCTTGGGTCCTCTGCCTAATTGTCCACTTAAAACTTCAGACAAAACTGTAAGTAGTGAGTTGATTCTCTCTTGAGTCAGGAGGGGGAGATGGAACTGCCTTTCCAGGTCCAGAAGGAAGAAGGGTTTCTCCCTGGTTTCTGAACAAGGACGCCCTTCCCTGGCACCTGTACAGCTTAGTGGATGTGGTTCAAGGTCTCCCTTCCTCTCCAACCCTGACCTTAACCCTTTCTCTTTGACTGAGCTGCCCAAGGGCACTAAACACCCGGCTGCCTAAGCATCGTGCCCTCTCCCATGCTCCTGGGCGTGGGGACATCCTGGCCTCACCTTGGCATCCCCTTTGACTGCTTCCTCTCTTGGTCTGCTCCTCTCAGAATGGTGGTGGGGGTAGTTCTCTGTCTCTGGGATCTGACCTTCTCGAGCCATTGACACAGCCGAGCCTCCCTCGGCATCCAGGCTCTGATGGCGCCACATGCTGGTTTCTGCTGCAGCCTCCTTCCTGGTGGGCCTTTCCACCTGCAGCCTCGCCCCTCCTGGTCCATTCTCTACCCAACAGCTAGGCTAATTTTCTCCAAGCACTGTTTTGATTTTGTCACTTGTCCATTCAGAAATCGGCAGGAGCTCCTGTTTGCCTCCCACCTTTAATCTAAACTCCTCAGCGTGTGTTTTAAGACCTTTGCAAACTCACATTTAACTGCCCTCATCTCCTGCCATCCCTGGCTTCTCATCTTTGCTCTGGCCTGACACAGCCCGCATAAGTCGCTGGCTTTGGGGCATGGCTCTGCCCTTGCCCCTCAGATTCAGGTATGCCCCTATTAAGACACAACAAAGATGTGGAACAGGCTTGTTTGACACTGTATCCCTACGTCCTAGGCAATGCCTGCCGCATAATAGGTGCTCAATAAATGTTTGTTGAATGGATGAATGTTAAAGACATCTCTTCTTGGATAACACCATGTGGGTTAATTAGCAACCATGTAAAAGACTTGATGCTAAGTGTTTAGGACACAAAGTGAGGAAGCTCTTGCTCAGGGAGCTCACAGTCTAGTCTAGACCTATAAACAAATACCACATTTCCTTGATTGTATGACAGACTGACTGTGAGATGCAACGTTAATTTAAAAACAGCTTTTCGGGATAAAAGAAATGCTACCACTTTAATGATACACAATGTATGCTGAACTTTAATCTCAGAAACTTTGAAATGTGAAAAAAACTATGCTTCTTAGAATGGAGAAAATCAAGTGTTGCAATACGGGGCTTTAGGTGCTGTAGTGGAGTCAGGTACAAAATGCCCCAGAAGGATGCTATTGACTTATCTGAGTTGGGTCTTGGTTAGTTTCCCAGGTAGACTGGGGAGGGAGGTAGATGTCAGTAGGCTTTGTTTTTGTTTTTGTTTTTGCAGTTCTCGGGCCTCTCACTGTTGTGGCCTCTCCCATTGCGGAGCACAGGCTCCGGACGCGCAGGCTCAGCGGCCATGGCTCACGGGCCCAGCCGCTCCGTGGCACGTGGGATCTTCCCGGACCCGGGCACAAACCCGTGTCCCCTACATTGGCAGGCGGACTCTCAACCACTGCGCCACCAGGGAAGCCCTCAGTAGGCTTTGAACACGCATGTCTCGGCCCTTCCAAACTGTGTGGCCTGAGACCTATGATTTCATCTCTTTTAGCCAAGTTCCCCCTTTTGTGAAACAGATAATAATAGAACCTACCTAGTCACCTGTTCCCACCATTTACTCAGCATTGACTATGTACCTAGCCCAGGCAAAATGCCTAAAATATATTATTTCATCTTCATTTGTTGTATTGTTAATGCAATCCTGGACACATAGTAAACACTCAACCGATGGATGTGTTTAGTGAATATCAGCTTTGGTTGTCGTTGACGTCCCAGCATCTGCCTGCTCTGGGTTCGTTCCCCCTTTTCCTGGTAATAGCACTCAGAATTCCCTTTGAGGAGACACTTCTTCCACTGTCAGTCCATATTGGTGTGGCTGCTCCCTCGGCCCCTCCTTGTGGGACCCGGGAGTAGGCATATGGCCCAGGCTTGGCCAGTGAGACCATTGCGTGCCCTGGTGGCGGTGACTGGCTCAGAGATGGTGCCTGACCCCAGCCTGCTGGAGCTATAAAGAGGACCCCTCTCACGGCAGGAGCTGCTGGATGGGTGGGATGTGATCTTGAAGCAGTAGGTGGGCATTTTGCTGTGGTGTCCTGAGCACCTGTCTGGGAGCGGGGCTGGCAGGGAGGCAGCGATTGATCCTGTTTGAGTGTTTGGATCCAGCAGCACCTGTTTATCCCAAGGCTTTTCAGCACGCCTGAACATCTCAGTTACTTGAGCCAATACATTCCTTTTAGAGTTTTGTGGGGTTTTTTTTTTGGCTTAAATCAGTTCTGGTTGGAATTATATTTTAAAATGAAAAGTCTTCTTTGACCCAAACAGGAATTGTGATTGTAATGATGCTTAGTGTGTTCTAGGAGGGTGGAGAAGCTTGTGGAGTTGGCACACAGCGGGGTGTGTATGCGGGGAGTGGGGGCCATGTTAGGCACTTCGATGTCTCACTGCACGAGCCCGAAAAGGTGTGTTAAGGGAATGGGGTGCCTGATAGGTGCTGGAGGAGTTCAGAGGAGGGAGGGGGCTTGCTGGGTGTGTGTGTGCGAGGAGGACTTGGGAAAGGTCAAGACTTGAACCTGGTGGGGAGACTGTAGCCCGCCAGGAGGAAGGGATGGGGCCCAAGGCAGGGGGTGAGCATCCTCGCGGTAGTGGGCGATGTAAGCTGTACTCGGGACAAAGGGAATAGATCAGCCTGGCTGCTTCCATTAGGGGGAGAGGACACAGGGCAGGCGCACCAGTTTGGGAGTGGACACCTGGGGCTTTGGGCTCCAGAACTGGAAGGCGGGGTCCGTACCTTCCTCCTGGCAGCCCTGTTACCGAAGCAGCGTGGGTTTGCTCTGTGGAGCAGGATTTCTAAGCAGCTGCGTGTTTGTTTTCTTTGGTCTTCCAACTTGTCTTTCACTTTTCTGCATCAGAACGTGAGGTCCTTCCCAGCAGGAAGAGGTCCTGCTTCCTCCTTTTGTACCGTTTAGCAGAGTGGTTCCACATAGTCTGTCTGGATTTGAACCCTGGCCCAGCACTTAACCGTCCATGACCCCTTGGGCAAATCAGTCATTCTCTTTGCGCTTCAGATTTCTGGTCTGTATAATGGGAATAATAGTAGTAACTACCTCAGGGGGTTGCTGGGAAGATGAAATGAGTCAGTGAATGCACAGTGCTGAGAATTGTGCCTGACACAGAATAAGGCTATATAAGGGTAAGCTATTTATTATTATTTTTATTGTTATTCATTCCATTTCACAACACTCCGTGTAGATTGTTGCATAAAATGGGTGCTCAGAAGCATAGCTTTCCAAATGATGACCCCCTGCCCCACAAGTGTGGTTAAGTGTCTTCCCTAAGCCATAAACTGATTGGGGGAGAATAAGCATCTCTGTTGTTACAGGAGCACCTGTGTGTCTCTAAGCAGACTCTGGCGCGTGTGCGCGCGTGTGTGTGTGTGCGCGTGTGTGTATTTGGCTGTTTTTTCTTGGCCCCCCTGCCTATGCCCTCTTTTGGGATTGTCATCACGGGCCTCATCTCTGGGGGCTCCTGACCCAGCAGAGGCCCTGATTGGTGTGGCAGTGAAATTCCCTGCTGCCGCAGCCTTGTCTTGACTTTTCTTTGTTACTCGGGCTTCTTTTATTTTGATTCCAGGAGCATCTGCTCACAGGATTTCCTACACTCCTGAGCTCTCAGAGCAATGGGGTCTCAGTCACGTATGGTCCCTCCGTTACTACACTGAAAGATGGTTTACCTAACAGATGGGATCTTTTGAATATATATGTCTGGACACATCTGTTCTGGACCTGAAAGTTTAATAAAGCTTTTCATTTTCTGAAGTGCTTGTGAAGCCTCTCTGCGGTGAGCTGACAGCCCCGCTGGGTCAGCTCCTCTGTGGTGACTCTGGGGCAGGGGGTACGGCTTGGGACACCCCAGTTGACAGGCAGCCATTAGCTCCAAACCCCTCCTCCTTCCTCCTGTGGCACAGGCTAAGGGTTGGGGGCAGGTGCTGAGGGGCTAAATCTATGGACCAGTTGAATGCGTTTACAGAGAGAAGAGCAGCAACAATTACAGTTAAGTCCCCGACACACGAACGTGTTCTGTTCCGAGAGTGCGTTTCTAAGTCCAGTTTGTTCATAAGTCCAACAAAGTTAGCCTAGGTGCCCAGCTGACACAATCGGCTATATAGTACTGTACTGTCATAGGCTTATAATACTTTTCGCACAAATAATACATAAAAAACAAACACAAAAAATAAACATTTTTAATCTTACAGTACAGTACCTTGAAAAGTACAGTAATACAGTACAGCAGCTGGCATCCAGGAGCTGGCATCGAGTGAACAGGCAAGAAGAGTTACTGACTGGAGGGGGGAGATGGTAGAGCTGAAGGATCGTCAGCTATAGGAGATGGAGGGCAAGCTGCAATTTCACTCACGCCTGACGGTGATGGCACAGGTTCTGGTTCCTTGCTGGGTTCAATTCTGTCTACCTTCTTGAAAAACAATCCAGTGATGTCCGGGTAGTAGCTCTTTTCTTCCTGTCATAGGTGACATGGATTGCATTCTGAACGGCTGCTGCATCCTTCATGTACCATTCTGTGTTCAGATCCTGTGCCTCGAAAACTAACAGTGCCTCCTCAAATAAAGAAAACCACCTTGCCATTTCCTGCGTCGTGAATCTCTTCGGTTCTTCAGTTACTTCTTCTTCCTCTTTTCTCTCTCTGTCCTTTCTCTGGGCCTCCAGTTCTTCATTAGTAAGCTCCTTGTGTTGCACAGCAAGTAGCTGGGTGTTACAAGAATGAGTGATGTCTACCATCTTTTCCCCTTGTTCCACTCTCTCAATTATTTTCACTTTTGTTTCCATTGTTATCGCTTGGCGCTTCTTAGCAGCACCAGTTATGTCACCGCTGCTTTTACACTTGCTTCCGGACATCCTGGGCTTGAAATAAGGATACCGTACTACTGTATGCTATACAGTACTGTTCAGTAAAGTACACAAAAGCACAACCGCTTGTAGAGGATGTACGCACGTGACAATGTACACGTGAACTAACTTACGTGATTGGACATGTGAACGCATGTTCACATCTTTGAAAGTTCCCAACTTGAAGGTTCGTATGTAGGGGACTTAACTGTATTTGTAAAGGGGGAAAATGTTTTCTTGTACTCTGTGCTTCCCTGGGGAAGATGGATCCCCTGATATGGGTGCAGGTTGGAGCAGTCTGGCCTTGTCTGGGTCTTTGCCGCCATAAACCACTGGGACTCTTGGGAGCATCTAGATGGATGTGTAGGAGAAGGCTTTAACAACAGTTCTCTCAAAGTTGGGAGGTGGTGGGCGGGATTGTTTTAAGGATCTTCAACTTCTTAGTCGTTGCTGCTCATTCCCTCCTCTCCTGACCTTGGCGGCATTCTCTAAATCCACTCCCTTAGACTCTGTTCCAGTTCAAACAGACTCCCAAGAAAGAATAACAATAACAAGAATAACAATAACGTGCAGTGCAAACATGCTTTGAGTCCTTACGTGTGCCAAGCACTGTGCCTCAATTTTTATCTTTATTATCATGTCTGATTATCCCCACAACACCAGAGTAAGAACTTTTATGATCGCCATTTTATAGAAACTGAGGCCCAGAGAATTTAATTGTCTTGCCCAAGGCCACATGGTTACTAAGTAGGGCAGCTCAGATTTGAACCCAGGCCATCTTAGGCCAGAGCCCAAACTCTCAGTGCTCTATTGCCTGCTGATTGGAATCTGTCAGCCAGCATTTTCCAAAATACGTTTTTGGGAAGCTATGGTACAATGATCAAATAACTTCAAATGCAGATTCCCCTCAGGCCAATTTAAAAATACACATCAACTTCTTAAAGGCTCTGAGGAGTCCCGCAGTAAAGAAGCTTTGTGTAACTCAGTGTTTTCCAAGTTTCTTTAACCAAAAAAAATTCTTTTTCCTTACCACCAACTAACAAAAGTCTCATAGATCTAATATGCTGCAAGCCAGTTTGGGGAACACTATTGAAAATGAGTGTTGGCTTAAAGTTTTACCTCTCCCAGGGCATTTTAACAGAGTTCAAAGTTCTGAGTCTCAAAGCAGAGGGTTGTGGGTGGGTAGAAACCATATTGGTGGAATTTTAGGTATCATTAGCTGGAGAGAATTTCTTAAGGGGGAAATTTCATAAAGCACTGGATTACTGTCTTATATGAATTTTAAAAATATTTTATTTTAAACTTGTTTCATACTCACAGAAATTTGTGAAAATAGGACAAAGGTCTCCCGTATACCTTTTGCTCTGAGACCCCACTACATCTTACCAATGTTCCAGTAACATCCGTTGCAGCATTGGGTCCAATCCAGGATCACATGTAGCACTTGCTTGTCATGTCCCTTTAGGCTCTTTCAATCTGGAATAGTTCCTCCTTTTTCTTTGATTTTCAGGACTTTGGAAATTTGAAGTGTATGGGCTAGTTATTTTGTAGAATGTTTCCCAGTTTGTGTTTGTCCATTGTTTCCTCGCCTTAGACCCAGGTTATGTATTTTTAGCCAGAATATCATGAATGCTGTGTTCTTTTCATGGAAACCCACCGGGTGGTAGGTGCATGATGTCTGCTTGTCCTGTTGCTTGTGCTTTTAACTTTGATCCTTGGTGTCTGCAGGTTTCTCCACTTAAAGTGATACTTTCTCCCTCTTTGTATTTAATAAATGTTTTGTGGGGAGGTGCTTCGATACAGTGTAAAATCCCATTCCTCAGTCTACCTTCCCCCACTAGATGTAGTCTCTTGCTGTTTTGTGCCTGAACTAATTGTTACTATGGTGGTTTCTAATGGTGAGTTCCTAATACCATGACTCCTCCCTTTAGTAGCTGCCTTTCTACCACAAGGAAGAGCTTTCCTTCTCCTCATTTATTCATATGTTTAAAACATTATATCTGTGTGTGAACTTATAGGTTCTTATTTTATTCAATGTTTGTAATTTGTCACTAATACAGTTCATTTTGATGTTCTACTTTTTCCAGATTTGGCCGGTGGGAACCCATTCCAACTGGCTTCTACATCCTTTTGACACATTTCCGTCATTCTTTGAGCACTTCCTTACTTTTTGGCAGCACAAGGTGTTCCAGACACATCACCTACTTTCCCTGCCCTAACCCTGGAATCAGCCATTTCTCTAAGAAGCTCTGGTTCCCCTTAGTGGAGACTAGTATTTCAAAACCAAGGTTTGAGCAGTAGGCGTGCTCATTGCTAGTGGAATGTCACTGCTCTGGCCTTATCAATGGACAGAGCTAGGAAATTACACATTTTGTAATATACACAAATTTACATGTGTAGTGGTTGAAAACCATGAGTTCACATCGATGCTTCCAGTTCCAATACAACATCACAGAGTATGTTCTACTTTGCTCCCTTTCCATATCTGTACCTCCTTTTTGGTTGTGAGGAGCCTGGCTCCCTGTATTTCATTCCCCTCTAGGTGGTCAGTCTGTGGACCCCCTGACTTCTGCCCTCTTGTGTGTGGATTCTGACACCAGTGTGGGCCTGCTCCCTCCGGGTCCCCCAACTCATTCAGGCCTGTCTGATGGCGTTTGGATGAGGGAAGGAAAAAAGGAAGGAGGAAGGGTGGGAAGGAAGGAAATAGAGAGGAAAGAAGGAAGGAAGCTGGTAAATATTTTTTAAAGAAGGGAGAGGAAGGGGGGGATAGGGAAAGCCATAGGTGTTTTGGAATTTGGTTTCTATTCTCAAAACGAATAAAATTTGGGTTTGTGGGAAACTCAGTATTAATTTATTTTATTCTTAGTATTCTGGTGGGCAGAAACAAAGTCAGTAAGTAGGAATTGTATGGTGACACATTTCAGTTCACTATAAAAATATTTCTCCAGCCATTTGGGATTAACAGATACACACTACTATATATAATAGGTAAACAACAAGGACCTACTGTATAGCACAGGGAACTATATTCAGTATCTTGTAATAACCTATAATGGGAAAGAATCTGAAAAAGAATATATATATACATATATATGTATATATATATATATATATAACTGAATCATTTTGCTGTACACCTGAAACATTGTAAATCAACTATACTTCGATAAAAAAAATTAAAAACAAATTTCTCCGGTTAGAGCTGCTCGACACAGAATGGTCTTGGTTGCAAAGGCGTGAGCTCCCCGTCAGTTGAAGAGTTCACGTAGAGACTGTAGGACTGCTAGTCAGAGTGACAGTGAAAAGATTCTTGCATCGGGAGAGCAATGTTTGCAGAGTTTGGTGCTGACTCTGTAATAGCCACATAGCTGGAGACCAGAACTTGACCTCGCTTCCCAAGGACCAGTGACATCAAACTCCCCCATCAATAGCTGAGGAGGCAGGTGGGGCTCCAGAAAGAGACTCCTCTCTCCTTCGTGCTGGTGTTCACAGAGCCCTCTGAGGGTGCAGCATTGGAGTGGGGCAGCCCAGAGCTGCACCAATGTGAAAGAGCTGTAAGTGTGTTTGCGTGACGAATTTGCATCTCGAGATAAAACATAGCTCCAGATTGAGACAGCCTTTAGTTCTAGTGCCAACAATCTAATGTTGGCTTCAAAGGAGAAACTAAAAGTGTACTTCTTAGAACCGGTTCTGGCCCTCATAGTTCTTTTATTGCTCCCAAATGGACCACATACTGGGGAGCTTTTGTGATTGCCCTAAAACAGTAACCTGTCAAACACAACAAGCAAAATCCTAAAAGGGTTTCTTCTCAGGAGCAATTTTGAACATCAAATGTTTTTATACTCTTGACTCTTCATTTTTACAGCCCCTACCCAGACAATCTACCTACAACTCTATTATTAAGAAGCTGGAGTTTTAACATCTTTTCAAATGTTGAAACAAACTTAACGGTGAAACTTCTATATAATACCAGCAAGCATGCCTTCAATCACCTGAGAGCTGCAACAGTTCAACAAACATTAGTTGATTGCCTTTTTTTTTGTGCCAGCAACCGAGCTACACAACTAACGTGGTATCCATGGTCCCTTTTCACAGGTGAGAAGACTGAGGCAGAGTTGGTAAAAAAAAACTTTTTCAGGAGCAATAACAACCTCCAGCGTCAGGCTGTATCTTCCCTTCCTGCTTGCCAGAGTAGAGTGGTTGCCTTGTTAATGGGGAGGAATAGAGTGGGGCTTGGCCACCTTTCCTTAAATAAATGGCAGCATTCAAAACTGTGTTTTGTTTTCCTGATGAAAGTGCTGTGAATCAGCAGCATTTCGGGACCATCAGGAGGACCGGGGGTCAAATCCTGATGGGATTCTGCATCCGGGCATTTCTTCAACGTTTTCACAAAAACCTGTTGCTTTCTCACTGGTTCGCATTAACGTGTGTGTAAATGTTTGTGTGTGTATATGTATTTCTCTGCATGAGGTATTTGTGCTTTGGATGTGACTTTTTTTTTTTTTTTTTTTTTTTTTTTGCGGGCCTCTCACTGTTGTGGCCTCTCCCGTTGCGGAGCACAGGCTCCAGACGCGCAGGCTCCGCGGTCATGGCTCACGAGCCCAGCCGCTCCGCGGCATGTGGGATCTTCCCAGACCGGGGCACGAACCTGCGTCCCCTGCATCGGCAGGCGGACTCTCAACCACTGTGCCACCAGGGAAGCCCTGGATGTGACTTTTGTAGATAGGCACCCGTCTGAGTTACTGTGAATCCTGAAGCACCAGCTCTTCTGCAAGGGAAGAGGAGTAATAGTGACTGTTTAGTGAGCAGATTGCTGCCTGCTAGGTTCATATGCATATGATCTCCTTGAACCTTCCCAACAGCAGAGTGAGGAAGGTTAATTTACAGGGGAAGAAACTGAGGCTCAGAGAGGTCACGTATTCCATCCAAAGCCCCACAGCTAGAAAGTGGCAGAGTCAGGGACTTGCCTGGCGGTCCAGTGGTTAAGACTCCATGCTGGGTGCGGGTTAGATCCCTGGTCAAACTAAGATCCGGCATGCTGTTAGGTGCAGCCAAAGGAAAAAAAAAAGAAAAAAGAAAGCGGCAGAGTCAGATTTTAAACTCAGGCTTTTCTGATTCCAAAGGGGCAACTTCCATCATGCTACACTGCCCCTCACAGAACACTTCTCCCAAAGCCAGGTAGGCAAACCTTGGGTGGCAGCTATGATGGGTGGCAACGGGCCACAAGGGGGCCTGAAGAAATAGGTTATGTGAGAGTTAAAACAATTCTACCAGGGGGCTTCCCTGGTGGCGCAGTGGTTGAGAGTCCGCCTGCCGATGCAGGGGACACGGGTTCGTGCCCCGGTCCGGGAAGATCCCACATGCCGCGGAGTGGCTGGGCCCGTGAGCCATGGCCGCTGAGCCTGCGCATCCGGAGCCTGCGCATCCGGAGCCTGTGCTCTGCAACGGGAGATGCCACAACAGTGAGAGCCCGGCGTACTGCCAAAAAAAAAAAAAAAAAAAAAACTACCAGGGAGGTTTTTCATGTATCTTTTCCAAAGGCCAGAGTTCAGATTTGTGATGTTGGAATATTCATGAGTTGCCGCAGCGTGCAGTACTAGAGAGAATAGTTTCCTGTGACAGAAATTAACCTTATGGCAAGGGCTTTTCTGAATTAAGGTTCAGATATGGCAGATGTGATCAAAGCAATCACACAACGCACTAGGGAGGTGATGGATTCTCAACTTAAAATGGTAATCAATGATTTGGAATGTGGCAGTGTCTCTTTTCATATATCCATCCATCCATTATCTGCTATTTGCATAATCCCTATTGGAGCCTATGGAGTTGTACCAAAACTAAAGCAAAGCAAACCAAACCCTTCTAACTGGCTTTCAGTCATGTTGGGGAGAGACAGATTCATGCAGGAAATAGACAAACCACAGGGCAATGAGGTGTCCAATTAAGTATCAAAATGGGTGGTCCAGATACTGGGTGTTTTCCAGTGACCTAGAGGAGGTCTTTCAGGATGTGGTGTGGCCAGTCTGGCCATCTTGATTGCCTTCAGGGACCATTGTGCAACCGTGAGACTGCCAGGAATCCAGTTAGTTCCAGCCTTGAGATGGGCTGAGCTGCAAAATTGGATATCTGGTCTACCTACTGCTGAGATCCAGTTTGGGTCTCTAGCTCTCTGTTTGAAAATGAGATGCCACCTTTAATCTTAAATACCAGTGTGATGGTCCTGCAGGACTGAAAGAAGATGAAACAAGCCGGGTTTCATTTGAGGAAGGACCGTTCCTCTTCACTCCCTAGTTTCACCACTAAAATATAATGAGAATTTGTTTGTATGTCCAAAGCCAGAAAAAACAGCTCCAAAACCAGCTCTCCAGCCTCAGACTCCCCTGGCTTTTATGACCTCCAGGGCTTCAAGGTTGACAGTAGGGGACCCAGACGGGGGGAGCTTTCAATGTGAGGTGCAGACATATGTGACATAATTAGTCAGCCTTTATGAGGAAAGCAGAGACAAGTCATTGGGACTGACGTTTAACAAAGGGCAACTTCCCCTCACACCTCCCTATTAAAGAGCTGCTTTGCAACTGTGTTGCCCTTGTTTGATCCCCGGAGGCCCCTGATGTTTCTCTCACATCCAGTCATGATATTTAATGATGCCTCACATGTGCACCAGGAGCACAGTTCAGCTCAGCATCCTTTGGGGAAAGGCATTGTAACATGGCAAGTTTTTGATGTGGTCCCTTGTGTGGCAAGGTTAGTGAGGCAGCTGTGCACACGCTGGTGAGAGCCCTGATTCTTGGCGGTGGAAGCGGGTGAAAGGGGTGATGGAGAGGACAAAATCCTGCCGAGTTCTTTGGCAGAAACTTTGTTTATTATGGGGTCTGTAGTATCAGCTGGTGCAGTGCTCAGGAGAGGAAAGAAAGAATGTGGTCTTGGACCGTCTTCTTTCAAAAGGCAGGGGGATGTTTCAGAGAGATGGCTCTTCTTCCAGCCTGTGGTTCCCTGTGATCATACACACGAACAGCTGCTAAAAGGAAGATTAATAGGCCTGTAGGGACCATCCAGCCCATTCCGGATCTGTGAGTCCTTCTACAAAATTCCTAGTAGGCAGCCTTCCACTGTCTGCCTGAAGGCCTCTGGAGATGAGGGACTCCCCACCACAAGGCTGCCCAGCACCCTGTGGCTGCTCTCACGGTTCCAGAGTTCCTCTCCGTTTAGTTGCCTCTTAACAGCTTCTAACTCTGGTGCCAGCTGGGCGCTTGGCAGCTACACAGAACAACTGGACTCCTGTTTGGGAGAGTTCTTCAATTCTCAGCGCTCCCCACCGAACATTCTCATTTCCAGGTTAAGCACCCCATTTCTGCTACTCTTCCTCCTGTATGCCCTGGTTTCCACACCCTCATAACTGATGGTCCTTCTTGAAACATTCTGGCAGGACAGCATCACCACCCTCGTTCTCTGAATGCTGATTAAGTTTCCCTTGGCCCCTTTGGTGGCTCCAGGTCTCTGAAATGGAGCAGTAATCTCAGTATACACAGGCAATAATTTGGGTTTCCCCTGAGAGTCCCAAATGGGTCCAAGTTCATATTCCAAGTGTTGGCTTGTGTGAACATTTTCTTTCCCTCCCTGGGAAATCGTATGAAAAGCACGTCAGGGCTAACTGCTCAGGCCTCTCTCTTCTGTGATTTTACCCAGAGGACAATCGCAGTGCTCCACAAGTGAATGCCAGTGGGACTGAAGTGAGCTTCTCCTCGCTGCCTCTTTAGTGGTGACGCTTCTCAATCCATCCTCTTCTCTCCATCTGCATTGCTACCTGCTGTCCACGCCCTGTCATTTCTCTCCAGGATTACAACCAGAGCCTCCTAATGATCTCCTGACATTTACTCCTGCCCCTGTAAACACAAATTGCTAACAACGTTTCATTCAGCAGCTTCTGATCACACATGTAATAAAACCCAGACATGCTTTCTGGCTCCAGCTTCCTTCTCCAGGGTCATCGTGTACCTCTCTTCCCCTCGACCCTACACTCCATCCACATTGGTCCCCTTTTGGTTTCTTGGATGTACTGGCTTCTTTCTCCCACCTGGGTTTTTACATGTGGTTCCCTCTGTCTAAAATGCTCCCTCTGCCTTGCTCTTTGGCTGGGCTTCTTCCCATCTTGAGACCTTAAGTATTATAGGCTTATATATTACCCCCACGGAGAGCCCCGCCCATAGCTCGGATTGCCTGTTACCGTTGTCTGACCCGCACTATTTACTTCATAGAACTGATCACAATGCGTAATGGTATATTTGTTTACTTGCTTATTATCTATCTCCCCTTGCCTTCCCCACCTCCCCCTGTCTCCTGTTGCCTCCTCTCACTTCCTGGTCTTCCATCAGGCCAGGGTTTTATCTTCTCTGGTCTCCAGTGTATCCTCAGCCCCAAGTTCAGCTCCTGGTGCATGATGCAGGCTCAGTGTGTACTTGTTGAATGAATAAGTGGACGGATGGTTGAATGCAGTGGCATATTTGTCTCCAGCTGTCTGTCCATCACCCTGAGTATAAGATTCATTCTTGAGTTATAAACTTCAAGTTTTAGGAGAAATTTTTAAAGACAGAACAATCTTACTGAAGGAGGCATCCCTTTTGCTTTCTTTATTCTCCATGTCCCAACAAAATGGAGTTTTACTATAATCTCATCACAGTGTAAATGCAGGCCCCGATTGTCCTGGTTGAATTATAGATCTTCCACTTAGATTTAGATTGCTTTTATTTTCGACAGCCTGAAAATATTTTAAAAATAGCCCTTTCTTGACTGCCTTAATGTCTTATCTAGATGAAAAAAGGGAAGAAATATTGAGATTTTGAGCACCGTTCCTCACTCTAACCTCAAAACAAAGGATTCACATGTCTTCATTTTTAAATGTAAATTGAATTTCCCTGCAACTCCACCCCAAATCGAAGAATGGAGAGAGCTGACTGTAAACAAACTGACTGCTTTTAGGTGTAATCTCTGAACTGGAAAATCTGTATTAGTTTCTTACGGCTATCATAACAAAGTAGCACAATCTAGGTGGCATAAAGCTACAGAAGTATATTCTCTCACAGTACTGGAGACTAGAAGTCTGAAATCAAGGTGTCAGCAGTGTTGGTTCCTCTGGACACGCTAGGGAGAATCTGTTCCGTGCCTCCCTCCTGGCTTCCGGAGGCTGCTGGCCACCCGTGGTGTTCCTTGACTTGTAGGTGTCTCACTCCAATCTGTGCCTCTCTTCACTTGGCCTTCTTCTCTGTGTGTCTCTATGTCTGTGTCTCAAATCTCCTCCTTTCTCTTAGAAGGACACCAGTCATTGGATTTATTTATTTATTTTTGGTTGTGTTGGGTCTTCGTTGCTGTGTGCGGGCTTCCTCTAGTTGCAGTGAGCTGGGGCTACTCTTTGTTGCGGAGCACGAGCTTCTCATTGCATTGGCTTTTCTTGTTGCGGAGCACGAGCTCTAGGCGTGCGGGCTTCAGTGGTTGTGGTACATGGGCTCATTAGTTGTGGCGCACGGGCTTAGTTGCTCCGTGGCATGTGGAATCTTCCCGGACCAGGGCTCGAACCCGTGTCCCCTGCATTGGCAGGTGGATTCTTAACCACTGCGCCGCCACCAGGGAAGTCCTAGTCATTGGATTTAGAGCCCGTCCTAAATCCAGGATGATCTCTTCCTGAGACCCTTAATTACATCTGCAAAGACTTTATTTCCAAATAAGGTCACATTTGTAGGCACCAGGAATTAGGACTTTGACATATCTTTTCGAGGGACACAAGACTGGGTAATGGGACACAAGACTGGGTAGTGAGATCCAGAGAGGCAATGTGACTTGCCTAAGACATACAGCTACTGATTGATGAAATCAGAACTACAACTCAGACCTTTTGGTCCTAGACAAATGCTCTTTTCACTCTGCTGTATTGTCTTTCAAATGAATACACTTTTGGCTTCTAAGGCATCAGTTACATATATCTTTGTTTTTCTGCTTTAGAGCCCTTTTTATGACTTGGCAATTGACTGTGCAAGCTTCTACTAGCCCAAACCAACTTGTCAAAATAATAATCACACTGGTTTGTGCAGGTGATGTTTCTCTCAGTTTGGAAAAGGAGATAAAGGATCAGAAAATAGAGTTTTTGCTGAGCTGATTGTATGTATCTGGCATAGTCTTATTTGTTGATGTTTGATGGCAGCCATTCAAGCTTTCATAAATTAAAATGATAATTTCCCCAACTCTGCCAGCTCTATCTGACTGCATGAGCTAGAAGCATTTGCTAGAACCCAGTGAGTCGCAGCCAAGGTCAGAATGGTAGCTTGACCGCAGGCCAGGGCCGTGGGCCTCCGTCGTGTTCAGCCCTGACACATACCTTAGACGATGATCGTGCACCTGATAAATGCCAATGAATCCACCCAGGTTTTCACAGAATCCAGACGGTTTTGCAGGAGAATGAAGCAACTAGCACCACAACCATTTCCTTTTTCTCATTTTCTTCTTTTATTATTTGGTGGGGGAGCGGTGTGAGGGGGAACTTGATATTCATGAAAGCATTTTACAAGCCTGTGAGTAATAAAATCCATCTTTTAAAGATGTAAGTTGTAATGTATTTTACAGGCTTCCTTAATCTATCCTTGCCTTCTTCCGTATAAAACATTTAGCAATGATTAAATTAAAAAGAAAATGGAAGTCATAATAAAATTAAAACACACAAGTACCATGGTACTTTGTAATTGCCACAAGTATTAATGGGACCTCCCTAACTGGCACTCATTATTCCTATGGCTTAGATGAGACAGGATATGAGTGTCTGTGAATTCCTTGTATCTAGCTGCCATACCATCCCTTCCTCTGCACTCAAGAGAGCATTTGGAAGGCAAATGACTGCATAGATAACTATAATGCAAGTAATCCATTCTTAAACTGTAAAACTAAAGCTCATCATTACATGGCCACATAATAGAGAACTTGAAATTCCTTTGACACTAAGGATTTATCAATGTCAGCACGATAACTTGGTTCTCAGATCAGTGTTGCTCATGGTTGCAAGATGGCTGCTATAGCACCATGCCGGGGACATCCAAGTATGAGGAGAGGATGTCCAGCAGGGGAAGCAAACTTTCTTGTGTCTTTTTTTCCTAATACAAGAAACTTTTCTTAGAAACCCCCAGAAAATTTCCTCTCCTACTTGATTGGCAGATTTTGGGTCACATTTGTACCTTAAACCAATCCCCAGTGAGGAAATGTGATTACCACCATTAGTTTAGCTAATCACATAGTCAGTGTAGGGGTATAGAATCCCAAACAAAATTGGGATTCTGTTCCAAAGGAACAAGGCGGTATATTAAGACAATTTTTGTTTACAAGTGTCAGGACATCCAAATAAATACGGTCTAAACAATAATGACAATTTCATGATCTTACATAACAGGAAGACCAGCATGAAGTGGTTCCAGAGTTGGTGGGTTCAGCAGCTCAGGTATGCTGACCCTGCCATAATTCTCCTGGCTTTATCAATGTGATTGGTTTCACCGTGACTGCTGCAGCTCAAAACACTGTCCACAGTCAAATGCAGGAAGAGGACGAAGTCCCTGGCTTGTGTCCCTTTTTTAGAACACTGAAAACTTTTCCAATGACCCATGGCAGTCTTGTCCTTATGTCTTATAAGCCAGGTTACATCCAGTGCCTGGACCTGCATCTGTCACTGGCATATGAACAGGATCAACACGACTGGCTTAGACTGATCAACATTTAATATTGATCCCTGATGGGAGGGGCGTGTCTTTGGCTGAAGACACAGGGAGGGAGCAGGGCTTGCTCCAAACATGTGGAGAATATGTAGACATCTTCCAGCAACGAGAGAAGAGGTTGGGAAGACCCTCAGGTAGCCCACCACATATGAGTGTCTTTATTTCTCTAGTTGGAAGAATTAACTATGTACTTAATATAAATGAGGAGTGTCCATGTTTGGTTAGAAAGATTCAGGGGCCACAGACTTCCCAGTGACTTGTCATGGATGCCTCATGGGAGCAGCAACCAGCAATGCTGCCTTCAGGGTTTCTTCTTCTGGGGTCAGGAGCAAGGAAGAGTGGGAATCCTTTAGGCCGCCTGAGAGGTATTGAGATGGCCACTCATGAGAACTCCCCCTGCCCTGTGGGACCCTGCCATGTAGAGACTGGTGGCGGCACAGACCTCCTCCAGTCACCCAGCCCCGTGATTGCAGTCAGGAAGGAAGGAAGATTGAACTCCCACACCCCGACGTTGCCAGTACAGGGGTCTTTCCTCTCCCATTCCTTCCAAGTTGTCCAGAAATACCTCTGGGACCTATGGGTTCTTCCTCCTTCACTTTTCCATAAGACATCACTGAAAAGTAGCCAAGGTGAGCAGGGGGGTTGTTGATAATGTCTTTTCATCAGGATATAAGACAGCTGTGCACTTTCTCTCTTCCTGGGGGTCAAATCTTGAAGGCATCCACCTTGACTCAAAAGTCTCAGGTCCATCACCTTCTAGTTTCTTACCTAACTTGCTGTCTGGCTTTGTCACTGGCTGGCCTGCGTGCAGAAGGCGGGCAAAGCCTCGTCACCAAGGAGGGGTAAGGCCGTGAATAACTCTTCTGACAATTGTGAGGCGTGTTTCTCCATCTCTAAAATTGGGATAATTACGCCTGCCTTGAAAGAGCAACACATGCTACATTTGTGCTGTGCAAGAATCTCCCTCCTGACTCCTTCCTCTGCAGCTTTGCTCTCTCACATTTCTGTTTTATAATCTGCCTGTTTGTTTGGTGGTTTACTTATTTGTGACAGTGAAAGCTGGGCCCCTTTACCTGATGGCTGGGGGTTCAAAAACCACTCCTCTGGACTCATCCTTCATTAGTATTCAACCTAGTGCCATGCAGATGGCTCTGGAGGCTTCTCCTTCCTGGGAGCTTTAATGTGGCAGTTATGAAAGCAGCTCAGACCAAGCTCTATTAGCATAATAATGAAGCTTCCGCTGCAGTGTTATCATCCTCAAAGGAAATAGCTGGAGTGGTCACACAACCCTTAACAAGTACTGCTTTAGGATAAAAAAGGATAGGGGAAGTGGGGAAGGATCTTGTTTGCTGTTCTCTGTCTTGTTCTGAAGAGGTGTCACTGCAACTACAGAACTTCCTTTGCTAGGGGCCCTTTAGAAATGTGCTGATATGAGCATTTCCAGAAAAATTTAACATCAGTGTCTTTTCTGGCTGTAGAAGGAAAACAAACAATCTGCAACAATCTCAAGCCCTTTTAGATATTCAATAACCAGTGAAAATAGGTTGGGTGGGCATTATTATCTCCCTTTTACAGATGAATGTCCATCCATCCATCCATCCATCTTTTATCTTGCTCCAGAAACGATTTAAGGTAGTTTCCAGATGAAGTATCCAAAGTCTCAGTGCTAATAAGAGGCATTGGGTGGATTTGAACTCAGATCTGATTCTCTGTAATCACTTAAAAATCCAAACTGAAGACCGTCTGTCCTAACTCTTGCAGTTAAAAAGCAGGTTCAGCTGGATCCTCGCTGCTGATCCACATTTTTTTCTCTCCCAGTTGTTTTCTCAGCTGACGGATCCTAACGTCTATGGCCGATGTCTCCACAGAGCTATTTCAATGGCCATTGGCCTAATTTGGGCCAGTGTAATAGCTTCGGTTTGCACATTTAAGCTATTGGCTATTTTGCTGGATTTTTAAAAAATAGGGATCAACTGTCCCCTCATTACACAGACGTGGAAAACAGCAGGAAAGCTGAAGCACACCCAGACTTTCTTCTGCCATGTAAAATCAGGCACTAAGTGGAAAGAATAGTCTGGATAATTCAAGAAAATCTTCTCAATCCCCTCCCTCTCCTTCCTTAGCACATAGAGGGCAGGAGGAAGGAAAATCTACTGAAAACCGGGACTGACTGCAGCTGGTCCAACAGACGAGGCCAGTGGCATGTTCACATCAGGGGAGATGGCTCTTGGTTTAGAAAACTACCCTAATGGCATCTTTGGTGTGAAAAATGAAGCCCCCCACCCAACCTCCCCCAAAGGATGATTTGGAAATAGGGTGAGACAAAGGGAGATCAGAAATATTCTGCATAATAAAGATGAGAGAACACAGGAAAGTGAAAGAGGGGGAATGAGGCCAACTGGTGAGGGAGTGAGATGCTGAGGAAGACAGTTGTCCAATGCGGGAGACCCTGGGGTGGAAGTGGCCCAGGAGCTCTCTTTTTAGGTTGCTCGTGATTCTATGATATAATTCCCCAACCTTTAATTAAAAAGCCTGTTTGCAATATGCAGCGGCTTTAGTGTGGGTGGTGCTTTGGAGATTTAACAGGAAAAGGGAGGCAGCTCACAGTAAGCTGGGCGTAAGACAGAAGGAAGAGAGTGACCGCAGAAGGGGAGATGTGACAATTTGAGAGACCACCAGAAACAGGAAATATGAGGGAGGGGTGACCACATAAGGCCCCTGGGAATCAACCCTAGATCTTTCAGTACATGGGATGGGGTTTAAGTCAGGTTTCCTCCCAGATTTAAAGGAAGTGGGACCCCAGAGGTTTACCTAGACAGAATGTATTTGTTTCCATTTTCTTGAAGGTGTTGTTAGAAGTCTGAATGATCAGTTCAGCAATTAACGGTTGTTGCTTCAGACCTCTGCATCTTTTTGCGAGTTTGCCACCCCAGATCAATGGCCAGAGATGTCACACATAGTTCTTTACAGTTTATAAGCACTTTGCATTATTTCACTTAATCTTTATAACCACTTTGGGAGGGAAGCTGAAAACCCATATTACCCCGGGAGCATTGATTTATTGCCATTAACTTATAGTTTATGTACTTGAAATGACTCAACTAGTTGTATATGCAAGCACAATACTCAACCCAGTGTCTGTATGGGGAAGAACATACCTTGCAAGGCTCTTGGTTGACAGAGGTGGGGGTAAAGGGTAGAGTTTGCAGCTATAGAGAATTTCTTTTCCAGTTGTTTTTTAAGTTTTAAGTACAAGCTAAGAAGGATTAGCACATGCGACCCTATTGAAGCTATGGCCACATGTGGTCCAGTCTCAAAGTTGTAGTCAAAGAATTAGCCCAGGAACCAAAAGGCAATTTTATAGTATCTCTGGTTCTTATGATCTTTTTTTTTTTTTTTTTTTTTTTTTTGGT